>NC_052154.1:125310477-125461709 GCF_902713615.1 Scyliorhinus canicula | reverse complement strand
GGGGGCGGAGGGAGGATCGAGCACCATGGGCGTGCTCATGAGGTGACTGGCTCGCAATCGGTGCCCACCGATCGTCGGGCCGGCGACTCTAAGATACATACTCTTTTCCCTCCGCCGCCCCGCAAGATCAAGCCGCCATGTCTTGCAGGGCAGCGGAGGGGAAGACTGCAACCGCGCATGCGCGGGTTGGAGCCGGCCAACCTGCGCATGCGCAGCTGACGTCACTTAGGCGCCGCCGGCCGCGTCATTCTCGGCGCGCCGCTTTGAGGCAAGTTTGGAGAATCGCGCTCCATATCTTTGCATCTGTGTTCATTTGGATTTTCTAGCTGTTATCCTTGTAAGAAAGAACGAACGTGCATTTATAAAGCACCTTCCAGAATCTCCGGACTTCCCAAAACACGTTACACCCAGTGAAGATTTTGTTTTGAAGTGAAGTCACTGTTTCACTGCCCATTTGGACACACAAGCTCTCACAAACAGTGTTGAGATTTGTGAACAGCTCATCGGTTTTATAAATGTTGGTTGAGGCATGAATGGAGGTGAGGACACTGAGGAGAACCTCCCTCCTGCCCAGAGATTTCTTGCATCCATCTAAATGGGATAGAAAGGGTCTTGGGCATAACATCCTGTCTGACAGACGTTGTCACCAGCAGTGCAGTTGCCCTCCTACCCTCAATCTTGGACTCGAGTGTGAGGCAAGAATTTAATTGAGATCTGCAGTGAGGCTTTTTAAATAAGCTCTGATTCTTGCTCAAATACTGCAATCAAGTGTTCTGGTTTGTGTGTCATCATCATCCTTGTGAGGCTTTGATGCAACCCTGAAAGTGAATATCTTCTTACCCTGGCTAAGCACAGCGAGATTTGGCAGGAGTTCAAACTTTATGATAGATCAAACCTAGAGGTCCCGAGAAATTCAGTTCTCAGATCGCATAGTTTACTTCACTTCTGACACCGAACCATTATAGTTAGGCTGAGGCTTGTCTAAGTTTTTAAACAGATTTATTTATAAGAATAGAGAGGGTTTGTATTTACTTTTGCAGCTTATGGTCTGGCAGACAATCTAGCAACTTCTTGAGTAAATGGTAGACATTCCATTGTCAGTCACCTGACCCTGTCTTAAAGAGGCAATGTCTGTGCAGTATTTGACTTGTCAGAAATGGTGTTCATTGGTTAGCTATATTTTGGAGCCAAAATAATGCATTATGAGCTGAACTGAAACAGAGAAGGGATTTTGGTGATTGACAGACTGCACTCAGTCTGCAGGAGCAAGGAATTTGCATAATGACTGTCAACAAAACTCAATGCATTCATTGAAGTTTCAGCCAAGTATTCCAAATTAATTTTGGGTTCTCATAGAAAAAAAGAGTAAGAATGTTAGTTAGAATTATTTAATGTTGCAAATTAGGTTTCTAAGCACAAACATGGGAATGGAGAAGAACATTTAAGGTGGTGGCTTAAGTAAAGTAAACAGAATCTTTGGAGTGAATTGATTGATCACTTATTGTCTGACAATTTTGACTTGACTGCTTTTTTAAAAAAAAAGTAAAGGATTGATTTGTTTGTGCGACTGTTTGTTGCTTATTCATTCTTCACTCCTGAGGAAATCTAACTACTTTAGCATTGTTCACATTTATCAGTTGGATATTTGCTGGATCAGCTCAATTGGCTGGATGGCTGGATTGTGATGAGAGCGATGCCAACAGCGCGGGTTCGATTCCCATACCGGCTGAGGTTGTTCATGAAGGCCCTGCCTCTTGCTGCGGTGTGGTAACTCTTAGGTTAAATCACCACCAGTCAGCTCTCAAAGGGGAGATTGTGGTGATATTTACATTTTGTATTTATTTGCTGGTTAAGCTGAAAAGTTGTTCGTTCAGCCAATCGTCAATTTATTTTTCTCCAGAGACTGAACATTTTCGGGTGAATGGTGTGATGTCTGCTGACTTGATACTGATAGAGGATATCGCCGCTATGTGTGACTTCTGCAGGGACAATGCCAAAACTTCGAGCAGTGTTTTTTAAACTTTTTTTCCTGAGACCCACTTTTGCCAACCATCCGACCTTTGCGACCCACGCCACGTCGCTTACCTTTATTGCAAAAATGAAGCCTGCTTTCATGCAAAAGGGATGCTCCTGGGAGATGCTACTCATGGGCTTTTGCCGTGTTTTTGATGTTGCATTACAGGGCAGCTATAGCAGCGTAGTCTTTTAATTTGTAATTAGATCTAAGTTAACAACTGGCTCTGGGGACTGAACCTCAAAAGGAATTTTTCACCCATCACTTCTCTTTCAAAACCTGAAACTTCTCCTCTCATATGCCATTTATTCCCTGCAAACAACACACATGGGTATTGCATCTTTATTTGCATTGGCATAATTGACAAAACCATACCTCAAGAAATCATCCTTTATACTGCTTTGTTCCCAAGTTAAGTTTCTTCTTTGTAGGCTGTTGATCAGTGTACCCAGGAACTCTGTACCCAGCTAAGACTAGCACTGCGCTACCCTGCTCTGGACTCTCCTGAGCAGCTCTCTGTCCAGCAGATTCCGTTGTGAGATCCTGCCCAATAGGTAAATTGCATATTTGAGTCTCTGGCCGTCTCTTACTTTTACAAAAATCATTCAGATTCACAGTTCAGTTGCCTTGCTTGCCAGCAGCTGGAAAATGGAAGTGACACGCATCGTGATTTGGCACCAAAAGCAGGTACCTCGGAGGGTGCTTGACATCAAGTGTGTGTGAAGGGCACGTGGCCTGCTTTCTGCTGCCGTTTCTGGCCAGAAAACTGCACAAAGCCTCATTTGTTCTAATTTAAAAAGCGGCAGCGGCTGCCAGTCTCAGTGTAGCGGCTGTTGGACACTTCTCCCGTGATCGGTACCACTGCTGGAATGGTGCACCGAACATTCCGCGACCCATCCCAACACCTGTGTGGGTCGCGACCTGCACTTTGAAAAACCATGCCCTAAAGAGAGAAGAGATGATGGTGCTCACTACTGATAGAGAGCTTGAGTGGTGACCCGAGGAATGTTTATAAATTATGAAAGGCTATAATAGGGTGGATGAAGAAAATATGTTTCACTTGAGAGGCGACCTGATAGAAGTCTACAAAATTATGAGGGGCATAGATAGGGTGGATAATCAGAGACTTTTTCTCAGGGTAGTGGGGTCAATTACTAAGGGGCATAGGTATAAGGTGCGAGGGGCAAGGTTTAGAGAAGATGTATGAGGAAAGTGTTTTTTACACAGAGGGTAGTGGGTGCCTGGAACTCGCTGCCGGAGGAGGTGGCGGAAGCAGGAACGATAGTGACATTTAAGGGGCATCTTGACAAATACATGAATAGAATGGGAATAGAGGGATATGGAAGTGTAGAAGATTTTAGTTTAGAAGGGCAGCATGGTCGGCGCAGGCTTGGAAGGCCGAAGGGCCTGTTCCTGTGCTGTACTTTTCTTTGTTCTTTGGAAAGTTCTTGGGTGGGATTCTCTAATCCCACAGCAGAGTGTCCACGCCGTCGTACACGCCGTCGCGTATTATGACGGTGTGAACGGGCCGGCCCCACGACTAATTCTGGCCCCTACAGGGGGCCAGCATGGCACTGGAGCGGTTGACGCTGCTTCAGCTGCTGATCTCACTGCAAACTGGGTGCCGCGGGATCAGCGCATGCGCAGTGGCTTCCTTCAACGCGCCGGCCCCAACGCAACATGGTGCAGGACTACAGGGGCCGCGCGTAGGAAAGGAAGTCCCCAGCCAGAGAGGCCGGCTCGCCGATCGGTAGGCCCCGATTGCGGGCCAGGCCACATTGGAGGCCCCCCGGGGGTCGGACCCTCCCTGCTCCCGCACAGGCCGTTCCCCCGACCCTTCCACGCTGAGGTCCCGCCGGTTGAGAACAGGTGTGGACGGCGCCGGCGGGACTCAGCGTTTTCAGGATGGCCGCTCGCCCCATCCCGAGCCGAGAATCGGTGGGTCGGCCGCGTAGAACGGGCCGCGACCGGCGCCGCGCCAACCACGGCGGTGCCAATGCCGCCGATTCTCCGCTCTGCGGCGTGATGCGATTCCCGTCGGTCGCGGGGATTCTCCGCCCCGGCCCCAGACTGAGAGAATTCCGCACCATATATTGTCGCCCCCTGTATCAGGTACAAAATAAAAAGCCAAAATTAAATTCTGGAAAAGTGATGAGAGGTTGGAACTCACTAAATGTATGGATTGATTAAGGTGATTAACTTACTTGACCTCATCAGACTAACAGTCACAGATTCATTTGTCGTTGAGAGAGTTGGTGGTGGGGGGCATCCACTGCAGGGCCTCAGTGGGGGGTGTGGGAAGGAGGGGAGGGGGAGAGGCAACCACTGTGGGGCCTCAGTGAGGACACTGGCCATGATATTTATTGATTTTACATAGCATGTGAGCATTGCTGGCAAGACCAGTATTGCCCTTGAGAAGGTGGTGGTAAGCCACTGCCTTGAACCATTGCAGACCATGTTATGTAGGTATATATCCAATACTATTAGGAAGTGAATTCCATGCCTTAAACCCAGTGACACTGAAGGAACAGCAATATTTCCATTTGGACGAGCAAAATCCCTGCTGGTTATTACCTACCATCTTTCAGCTGATAAATCGGCACATTCCCCCCAGCCTGACTGCCTGGCTACCTTCAGTGCTTCCTCAATGTCCATCATCAAGAGTAGTTTCATTACTGACCGAGCTGGCTGAGTCTTGAAGAACCTAGAGCAGGGAGTGAGAAAACCAACATGAGGGAAAAATCATACTTTACCTCATCCGTACCAATCTACCTGTTGCTGATGCATTACACAATAGATAGGAGGGTCTACCACACAGTCCTTGTGGAGACCCGGCCCTATCTTCACCGTAAGGACACCCTTTATTGCGTTTTCAGGCACTGCCATTGTGCTAAATGGGAGGTCTACCAGCTCCAAGCTCGGCACCAATGAGGCCATGTGTGCCAAGAACAACAGCAAAACTGTATTCCACTAAAATCCTCTGAACTATTGGCAGCAAATCTCTCCGTCTACAATTACCACCAAACCATGGGATCAATTCTGGTTTAGTGAAAAGAAAAGGAGAGTGTGCCTGGAGCAGCACTGGGCATGCCTAAAAAATGAGGTGCCACCCTCTTGAGGCTACAACACAGGATTGCATGAAACAGCCTCCTATATTCCAAGCTAACAATCTCATTACCAACTGATCAGACAAAGTTCTGCAGTCCTGTCACATCCAGTTATGAATGGTGGTGGATAATTAACCAGAAAATGGAGGACAAGACTCCACAAATATTCACATTGTCAGTAAAGGAGGAGGCCAGCACAAAAGTGCAGAAGACGAAGCTGAAGCATTTTCCACCATCTTCAACCCCAAGTGCCGAATGGATGATTCTCCGCCTGAGATCGCCACCATCATAGATGCCAGTCTTCAGCCAATTATATTCAGTCAGCATCATGTCAGTGAACTGTTGAAGGTGTTGGATACTGCAAAGACTATGGGACCTGACAATATTCTGGCTGTAGTACTGAAGATTTATGCTTCATAACTAGCAAAGTTCTTCAACCACAACTTCAACACAGGCATCTACCCGATAAAGTGGAAGATTGAGCAGGTATGTCCTGCCAACAAAACAGAATAAATCCAACCAGGCCAATTACTGCCTGATTGGACTACTCTTGATTATCAGCAAAATGTTGGATGATGTCATTTAGAGCGCTATTAATTTGCACTTACACAACAATAACTTGGCCACTAGTCAGTTTGAGTTTCTCCAGGACTAGCTCCAGACCTCATTGCAGTCTTGGTCCAAATCTGGATGAAAGAACAAGATTCCAGGGTTGAAGTAAGGGTGACTGCCCTTGACATCAAAGCAAAATTTGGCTGAGTGTGGCATCAATATCCCCTTGCAAATTTGAAGTCAGCGGGGCTCTCCACTGATTGGAGTCATACCTAGCACAAAGGAAAATGGCTGTGTTTTTTGGAGGACAATCATCTCTTTCCCAGGGCATCACTAGGAGTTCCTTAGGATAGTGTACTAGGACTTCCGGGCGGCGAGCGAGGAGGTCGCAGGGAGAGGGGCTCCCGCAAGCGGTGGACAGCAGGAGGAACAGCCCCCCCCCCCCCCCCCCCCGACAGGCCGGACGGCGGAGGAGCCGGAGCGGGAGCCGAGGAGACGGAGCCGAGGAGCCGGGGAGCCGAGGAGCCGAGGAGCCGAGGAGCCGGGGAGCCGAGGAGCCGGAGCGGAGGGGCGGAGGAGCCGAGGAGCCGAGGAGCCGGGGAGCCGAGGAGCCGAGGACCCGGAGCGGAGGAGCCGAGGAGCCGGGGCGGAGGAGCCGAGGAGCCGGAGCGGGAGCCGAGGAGCCGGAGCCGAGGAGCCGGAGCGGGAGCGGAGGAGCCGGAGCGGAGGAGCCGGAGCGGCGACAGGGGGGCCCAACAGCAGCAGGTCCATCCCCTCTCCCTCCCCCCCCCCCCACGCGGGCCAGGAGCGGTGCGGCGGCGGCCCCTCTTCTCTCCCCCCCCCCCCCCCCCCACGCGGGCCAGGAGCGGTGCGGCGGCGGCGGCCCCTCTTCTCTTCCCCCCCCCCCCCCCCCCCCCCCCCCCGCGGGCCAGGAGCGGTGCGGCGGCGGCGGCCCCTCTTCTCCCCCCCCCCCCCCCCCCCCACGCGGGCCAGGAGCGGTGCGGCGGCGGCGGCCCCTCTTCTCTTTTCCCCCCCCCCCCCCAGCCAGCAGCGGGGACCCCCCCCCCCCCCAGCCAGCAGCGGGGACACAACCCCCCCCCCCCCCCAGCCAGCAGCGGGGACACAACCCCCCCCCCCCCCAGCCAGCAGCGGGGACACAACCCCCCCCCAGCCAGCAGCGGGGACACAACCCCCCCCCCCAGCCAGCAGCGGGGACACAACCCCCCCCCCAGTCAGCAGCGGGGACCCCCCCCAACCAGCAGCGGGGACCCCCCCCCCCCCCCCAACCAGCAGCGACCACCGGCCCACTCGCCCCTCCCCCCCCCCCCCAACTGCTGTGACCACCACGTGGCAAAGACAAAGGGACTCTCTCTCCTGGTTGAGTGGGGAAAAAAGAAAAAAGAGACTTGTATTTCTGTTCTTCCCAAAAGAAAACTGGTAAAGAGAAAAGGGGTAGGGGAAATAAATTAAAAAAAAAATATATATATATATATATACATATATAGATATATAATAATAAATAAAATAAAAATAGGGTGCGGAAAAGGGGGAAAAAGAAGAACAAGGAGAGAAGAAAAGATGAAGGGGAAGGGGGAGAAAAAAGTGCCAGAAAGGAGCCAAGAGAAAGGGGGCACCGGAAGTAGACTGGGCAAAGGGAAAGCCAGCTCGGGCGAACGAGTCAACACGCGAAGCGGCGGGAAGGATGCTTCACCGCATCCAGAAGAGCTGGACGGGCGGGCAACCTCTCCCCTGGGGTTAGAGGGGGGCGTGAATTGGAAGGAAGCCTTTGCCGAGGTGGTGAGGGAGCAGCTGCAGGCATTCAAGGCAGAGTTAAAAGCAGACGCAGAGGCCGCAGCACAGGCAGCAGCGACCAGGGCCATGTCAGGGGTGCAGCAGGTTCTGACCAGATTGGAGAAGAAAGTGGATGCCCAAGGGAAGATACTGGAAGCCCAAGGGAAGATACTGGAAGCCCAGGGGGCAACCATTAAAGAGCTGGAGAAGGCAGCGACTGACGCGAGCGACCGGGTCATATCCCTGGAGAGGGGAATGGTGAAACTGAGTGCAACACAGGGGAGCCTGAAGGGCAGGGTAGACGACCAGGAGATCAGCTCGAGAAGGCAAAATATCAAGATAGTGGGCCTGCCAGAGGGGATAGAGGGTAGAAATCCCACAACATTCGTGGCTGCGATGCTGGGCTCCTTAGTGGGGTGGGAAACTTTTCCCACCCCACCGGAAATGGACAGAGCTCATCGGTCACTGCGCCCGAAGCCCAAGGAAGGGGAAAAACCGAGAGCAGTTATAGCCAGACTGCACCGGTACCGGGATAGGGAGACAATCCTGCGCTGGGCCAAGGAGAATAGAGCCTGCAATTGGGACGGGCACGCCATCCGAATCTACGAGGATTTTGGAGCGGACATAGCTAAGAGACGGGCGGAGTTCAACAGAGCGAAAGCAGCTCTCTATAAGAACAAAGTACGTTTTGGTATGCTGTACCCAGCAAAACTCTGGGTCACATACCAACACAAGGAATATTTCTTTACAGCCCCTGCCGAGGCGAATAGATTCGTCGAGGAGCACGGGCTGGAAAAACGCCATGGGAAGTAGGGACGAGGGGCCCATGGCAAGGAGACACGTCATGCCGACGGGGGGGTGGGGAGGGGCGAGGCAAAGCCAGCCCCCTCCCCCCTGGCAGAAACACCCAGAACGGAAAACAACCCAATGCCCTAGGGCCCGCTCCAGGTGGGAGGCCAGGCCCCGGCACGAGGGAACGGGAGTACTGGAGAGGGGAGAGGGGAAGCGGGACAGCAACCTCCGAGAGGGGAGCCACCGTGCTAGCAGGAAAGCTAGCGAAGGGGGCGCGCAACAGAGCAGGGCCGCAGCGCACCCCCAACAGGGGGGAAGGCGCCAGGCAGGGGAGGGGGGGGATCACCCATCAAAGGTGGGAGAGCAAATGGGGACAGGAATGGGGGAGAGAGGGGCAATGGAGGGGTACACAGGGGTATCCCCGAAAGGGATAGAGCGGGGGGGGGGGGCACCCGGGGGGCGAGAGACCAGGGAGGGGAAACGCAGGGACGAAGGGACAAAAGAGGCCAGTAAGGGAATAGGGCCACAAAGTGCCACAGACAAGGGCTCGAAACAGGGAACTGCTGCAAGCACCCACCCAGTACGGTCTGTGGGTGAAGGGGCCCCCCGGAGTGCAGGGGACTACCCGCGTGGCGGACACAAAGTGGACGGCCATGGCGGGTGTCCCCGGGACAAGGGGGAACCCCGGAGCGCAGGGACCCGACCGCATGGGGAGAGCAGTGATAGTGGACATCCTGGACGGCCCCCTAACATAGGGAAACCCCAGAGGGCAGGGACGCGTCCACCGGACAAATATGGTTAACCCCACAGGAGCAAGGGGGCAGAAGCCCCCCACCAGAATAGTCACCTGGAACGTAAGGGGACTTAACGGCCCAGTGAAGAGATCTAGAGTCCTCACCCACCTTAGAAACATGAGGGCCGACATAGTCTTCCTCCAAGAGACGCACTTGAGGGAGCGGGACCAACTGCGGGTAAGAAAGGGCTGGGTGGGACAAACCTATCATTCCTGTTATGGGGCAAGGGCCAGGGGGGTGGCGATCCTGATTGGCAAGAGGACAATGTTTAGGGCGACAAAGACGGTTACGGACCCAGGGGGACGGTATGTCATGGTCAGCGGGGCCCTGGATGGGGCGCCGGTAGTTCTAGTTAACGTGTACGCGCCCAACTGGGACGACACGAGCTTCATCCAAAAGACCATGGCAGAAATCCCGGACATAGCGACGCACCGACTAATCATGGGGGGGGACTTCAACTGTGTACAGGACCCAACGACGGACAGATCAAACCCCAGAACGGGGAAAACCTCAAACATGGCAAGGGAACTCAGCCACTATATGGAGCAGATGGGAGCAGTAGACCCCTGGAGATTCGCCCACCCGGGGGAGAAAGAATTCTCTTTCTTCTCCCCAGTACACAACGTGTACACCAGAATTGACTTCTTTGTGGTGGGGAAAACGGTGCTTCCAGAGATAGACAAGGTGGAATACTCCGCAATTGTGATATCAGACCACGCTCCACACTACATGGATGTGCGGCTAGAGACGGGAAGGGCCCAGCGCCCCAAATGGAGGTTGGACGGTGCCTTACTAGCTGACAAGGCCTTCAGCGAAAGGATAGCGCAGGCCATAGCGGAGTACACTGAGATCAACCAAAACGGGGAGGTCTCACCCTCCACGTTCTGGGAAGCGCTTAAGGCCGTACTAAGAGGGGAAATCATATCCTACAAAGCGCAAAGAGATAGGGAGGAAAGGGTGGCTAGGCAGAAGCTGGTCGACTCCATACTGGAGGTAGACCATAAATACTCCGAGGCCCCGACTGTAGAACTCCTGGCGGAGAGAAAAGAATTACAAAGGAACTTTGACCTGCTCTCCACCAGGAAAGCAGTACACCAACTCCGCCAGGCACGCGGGGCCCTATACGAACACGGAGACAAAGCCAGCCGCCTGTTGGCCCACCAGCTGAGAAAGCAGGCAGCCAGCAGAGAAATCGCGCAAATCAGAGATACCAGAGGCACGTTGGAAACAGAACCAGAGAAGATTAACAAAACCTTCAAGGCCTTCTACCAAGAGCTGTACACCTCAGAGCCCCCAACGGGGAAGGCTGGGATGAACCGGTTTCTTGACGGACTGAACATACCAGTTGTGGGAGAGGGCAGAAAACGGGATCTGGAAGCACCACTAGCACTGGGAGAGATCATGGACAGCATTAGCTCCATGCAGGCGGGGAAGGCGCCGGGACCGGACGGATTTCCGGCGGACTTCTACAAAAAATTTGCGACAGCGCTGGCCCCGCACATGCGGGAGATGTTCACAGACTCGCTAGCTAGGGGCACGTTGCCACCCACGTTAGCACAGGCCTCAATCTCGCTGATACCTAAGAAAGACAAAGACCCAACGGAATGTGGGTCATACAGACCCATATCTCTGCTGAATGCAGACGCCAAAATACTGGCCAAAATCCTAGCCAAAAGGCTAGAAGACTGTGTACCTGAGGTGGTCACAGAGGACCAGACGGGCTTTGTCAACGGTAGACAGCTGACCGCGAACATCAGGCGCCTGCTGAACGTGATAATGACCCCCTCCGGGGAGAGAACACAAGAGGTGATCGTCTCCCTGGACGCAGAAAAGGCCTTCGACAGAGTCGAATGGAAATACCTCATAGAGGTACTGGAGCGGTTCGGGCTTGGAACAGGGTTCACCGCTTGGGTAAAGCTCCTGTACAACGCTCCCATGGCGAGTGTACAGACCAACAATACCAACTCCCAATACTTCCAGCTGCACAGGGGCACCAGACAAGGATGCCCACTGTCCCCGCTGCTGTTCGCACTAGCAATCGAACCGCTAGCAATCGCGCTCAGGGCAGCAAAAAATTGGAGGGGGATCCGAAGGGGAGGTAGAGAGCACAGAGTCTCACTCTATGCGGATGATCTGCTCCTCTATATCTCGGACCCACAAAGCAGCATGGACGGAATCATCGCGCTCCTGAAAGAGTTTGGAGCCTTCTCGGGCTACAAACTCAACATGAGCAAAAGTGAGATCTTCCCATTACACCCGCAAGGGGGGGGGGGGGCAGCACTAAAGGGGCTGCCGTTCAAACAAGCCCGACATAAATTCCGCTACCTGGGGATCCAAATAGCCCATGACTGGAAAGGGATCCACAAATGGAACCTCACCAGCCTGACGGAGGAAGTTAAAAAGGACCTGCAAAGATGGAACACACTCCCGCTCTCCCTCGCGGGGAGAGTTCAGACGATCAAAATGAACGTACTGCCCAGGTTCCTCTTCCTGTTTAGATCCATTCCGATCTACATCCCCAAGGCCTTTTTCAAAGCGCTGGACAAACTCATCATGACGTTCGTATGGGGGGGTAAAAATGCTAGGATCCCAAAGAAGGTCTTACAAAAAACAAAAACCAGGGGAGGGTTAGCCCTCCCGAATCTACAATTCTACCACTGGGCAGCAACAGCCGAGCGAGTAAGGGGATGGATCCAGGAGCCAGAAGCTGAGTGGGTGCGTGCGGAGGAGGCCTCCTGCATGGGAACCTCCCTCCGGGCCCTCGCCACGGCAGCACTCCCATCCCCACCCAAAAAACACTCCAGCAGCCCAGTGGTGACAGCCACCCTCCAATCCTGGAACCAACTGCGGCAGCAACTTGGCCTGACCAAAATGTCGAACAGGGCTCCCATCTGCAACAACCATAGGTTCAAACCAGCACTGACCGACGCCACCTTCAAAAGGTGGAGGCAGGACGGGGGGACACTGACAGTCAGGGACCTATACACGGACGACAGGATCGCAACACTGGACGAACTGACAGAGAAATTTCAGCTAGCTGGGGGGAACGAGCTACGGTACCTGCAGCTCAAAAACTTCCTACGAAAGGAGACAAGGACGTACCCACAACCGCCACGACAGACACTACTGGAAGACCTACTGGACGCAAGTATCCTAGAGAAAGGGAACTGTAGTGACATGTATGACCGACTGGTAGATAGGGACGACACCGTACTGGACGCAACAAGGAGGAAATGGGAGGACGACCTGGGGATGGAGATCGGGTGGGGACTCTGGAGCGAAGCACTGCATAGGGTCAACTCCACCTCCACGTGCGCAAGGCTCAGCCTGACGCAACTAAAAGTGGTACATAGAGCCCACTTAACAAGAACCCGTATGAGTAGGTTCTTCCCGGAGGTGGAAGACAGATGTGAACGGTGCCAAAGAGGCCCGGCCAACCACGCCCACATGTTCTGGTCCTGCCCCAGACTCGTGGAGTACTGGACAGCCTTCTTCGAGGTAATGTCCAAAGTGGTGGGAGTGAGGGTGGAGCCATGCCCGATAGTGGCGGTCTTCGGGGTTTCAGAACAGCCAGATCTATTCCTGGGGAGGAGGGCGGATGCCCTTGCCTTTGCCTCCCTGATCGCCCGCCGTAGAATCCTGTTTGGCTGGCGGTCAGCAGCACCGCCCAGAGCTGCGGACTGGCTGTCCGACCTCTCGGAATCTCTCCAAATGGAGAAAATCAAATTTGCCATCCGAGGGTCGGACGACGGCTTCCACAGAACGTGGGAGCCATTCATGCGACTGTTCCGGGACCTATTTGTGGCCAATGTACAAGAGGAAGAATAGTCGGGGGAAGGTAGCGGGAGGGGGGGGGGGGGGGCTACAGGTTCGTTACGGGGGTTCGATGGCTAGCTAAGGCCCAAAACCAAGCTAAATAAACATGTTGAGGGGGGGAGGGGGGGGGGGGGGCGCAGTTACTACTACGAAGATGATTACCTGTAAATATGTGTGTTAATTTTTGCGTGTTTGTTTTTGTTTGTTTTTTTTTTCTCTCTCCTAACAATTTGTAATTTGTTCAATATAAAATACGAAAACTGAATAAAAACATTTATAAAAAAAAAAAAAACATGAATTTTACTCGAAGCATAAATGGTGTCAAATCAATGTAAACGAATTATCAGCTACTGTTTCAAATCTCACTGATACTGAATAAAGTTTCATAATAGTCAAAAAAAAAAAAAAAAGGATAGTGTACTAGGTACAATTTCAGACTTGTAGAGTTCATTTCAAATGTCCCACTGGCGATTCTCTTTGCACCATTTAGCATGAGTAGCATAGTGAATTTAAACTGAGTCACATACTCTCCTTCATTCTCATACAAAACATTGGGTGTCTGAAGCAGTCCATGTTTGGCGCATTCCATAATCATTTCAACTGCTTCATCAATAACCTTCCCTCCATCGTAAGCTTAGAAGTGGGGATGTTCACTGATATCTATACAATGTTCAGCACTAGTCACAACTCCTCAGGTACTGAAGCAGTCTGTGCCTCAATGCAGCAAGACCTGGATAACCTTCAGGCTTTGGCTATTAAGTGGCAAGTAACATTCATGCCCCACAAGTGCCAGGCAATGACCACCTCCAACATGAGTGAATCTAACCATCTCGTCTTGACGTTCAGTGACATTACCATCACTGATCCCCTGATCAAGAAAATTCTGGGCTTCACATTTAACAGCACCAGTCATATGGATACTGTATTTACTAGAGCAGGTCAGAATCTGGGAATTCTGTGATAACTCTCCATCTGATTCCCCAAAATGTGTTCACTATCAGAAAGACCAAATCAGGAAAGTCGCGGAATATTCTCCACACCAAGCTCATGCCACACAGGAAGAAGCAGTCCTTTTGAATGGTATTCCGTTCATTACATTAAACTTTCACAGTGGCAGCAATGTGCCCCATCTACAAAGTGCACTGCAGCAACTCAACAAGGCTCCTTTGACTGCACCTTTTAAACCCACGACATCTATCACTGAGAAGGACAAGGCCAGCGGGTGCATGGAGACACCACCAGCTGGAAGATTCACCCCTCATCCTACCCCACATCTCTATCTGGGTAAAGATTTGCAAGACTCTGAGATTAAATGGAAAGCCCCCACTCATCGTACACCAACGTACTGGAATGTAGCCCGCATAACCAAGTCATACTTATTGTCTTCAGACTGAATATTCTTTCCGATTGAAGTTCAGGTACAATTGAACATTAGGTAAATGAGCAGTCGTCTGTACAAAACTGTACACATTGCAGGCTCTAATTTGCCATCTTTTTTACTGTTTATCAAAGTAATGAACCTGCTTTTCGTGAGCTTTCTTTAAATGCCAATTGAACCTTGAAAACAGATGTCAACTGTGTCTCAAATTAGCCTAGTTTCGCTGCTAGCTGTAAGACTGACATCTGAGGGCAAGTGACCAATGGAAATACTCTAAATCCTTGAAGTGTACATTGAAACAAATGGCATTCATAAGAGACTGCGTTTATTTTAACTAGCTTAAATGGTTCACTGTTAATTTTACTTAATGTTTATTCCCCAGCTTGACATATCTGGAAGTTGGAACTTGACATCTTGTTCAACCAGCAATCCAGATACAACCCAGTACCTTTGCATCTGGCCAACATTAGTTAAAGATGCTTGACTGTGCTAACAAAACCAAAGACTAAAATTCAATGCTAATGCCTATGGCTTCCTCAATAAAATGTTGGACAGAGCCTGTTTTCTGATGACATCAATTATTATACTTGGCATGTCATCATGATTGCTGGCTGGTTAGTTCCACAGTGGTGATCTGCTATTGCTGTGGTGGTGGCATCCACATCATGTTATAGTGTTTTAGTAACAAAGTCTTTACTGACTGACAACAAACAAACTGCATTGGCACAGTGGCCAGGTTATATCACCCTGCCAATTCTGTCCCACGCCTGGCGTTGAAAATATCAAGTTCATACATCATGTATGTTTCGGAATATAGCTTTTAGTTTCAGGAATTAAAATTTTAACTGTAAGAAAATGGGGGAACCCAATTGAGAAACTGATCAGCAATGCGGTGACAAGCTAACTTGTGTGTCTTACATGGTCAGAGATGATAGTGAACATCTTTCACAATGAATAATCCATCTCTAAGTTTTAATAGAGCTCATGAGTCTGGGAAAAGAGCAATTAAATCCATTAGAAATGTACATTATTTATCTGGGTTACATAATTAAAGAGTTGTGCTTAAGGTAAAATAATAAATTTACATTTCTGTCTGAAGCTATCCCAAAGAATATCACATTTCCAAAGAGATAGTGATTGAGAGTGGAGCCTCAGTTGGAAGGTTATTTTGTTCAATTTACATGTATGTGTTTGCTAGCAGTAGATGGTTCAGTTTGGGTTTTCAGGTAAAAGCAGCTGGAAGACATGTTCCATGTTTTAAGCTAGGGAATTAAGTTTACAGTGGTCCTTACAGAGCCTTCTGCTGAAAACAGTCAGCATGAGTTGTTAGCCTGGAGAAAACGGTTCAGTAGCAGACTGAGAAGAAGCAGCCCATGTGTGTCCAAAGCTGAAGAGTCCAAAATGAAAAGAAAATAGGAAGGATCTCCAGATAATATTTAACTCCAGGAATATCTGGAATACAAAGGAGAATTGAAGTAAATTTCAGAGGGTTTAAAAATTTTTTTTTAAATTCTCCTCCTTTTTCACATTCTCTCCCAAATTTACACCCACCAACAATAAACAACAAGCTGTAAGGCTTGAATTGCATTTTCTTCCGCATTGCTGAATATAATGTCAATCCCCATACCAACAACAACAATCCCATCCTCCCACCAAACCCCTAAACAACTGCCCGCATGTTAACGTAAATAAATAACAAAAAGGAATCCGGAATCACTCATAGTCACCATTAACACACACAGTCCCCCTCCCCCTCCCAAACCCGCCCCCCCCCCCACTAATGTTCGATGTTATCCAATTCTTGAAAGTGCAGAATGAATAATGCCTATGAATTGTACAACCCCTCCATCTTTCCCCGCAGTTCAAACTTAACCTTCTCAAGAGTCAAGAATTCCAACAGGTCTCCCGCCACGCCAGGGCACAGGGTAGAGAGGTTGCTCTCCAACCCATCAGGATGTGAAGGCTACCACATCTGCCTCCGGGCCTGGGTCCAGTTTCACGTACACCACTTCAGAGATTACCCGAAAAATCTCCTTCGAGTGATCCTCCAGCTTTGGACAGAACCAAAACATATGGACGTGATTTGTGCCCCCCCCCCCCATCTTCTACCCCCTCAAAGAGCCAGCTCATCTTTGCTGTTGTAAGGTGCGCTCTACATACCACCTTCAGCTGTATCAGCCCCAACCTCGCACACGAGGTGGAGGCATTCACTCTCCGGAGCACCTCACACCAGAAGCCCTCCTCCATACCCTCTCCTAACTCTTCCTCCCACTTTGCTTTTATCCCTTCCAATGGTGACTGCTCCCCTTCCAAAATAGCCCCGTAAACCGCTGACACTACTCCCTTCTCCAGTCCCCCTGTCATCAGCATCTCCTCCAGCAATGTGGAGGCCGGCTCGACCGGGAAGCTTTGTATCTCCTTCCGGGCAAAATCTCGAACCTACATGTATCTAAACATTTCCCCCTGCTCCAGCCCATACTTCGCTCACAGCTCCTTCAATCCTGCAAATCGACCCCCCAAGAAACAAATCTTTTAGTGTCTTAATCCCCTTCTCCCATTTCCATTAATTTGTACCCTGAGAAAAACCCAAACCTGAAGCAGCTCCAATATTCCCCCTATTGACACACTCAGTTCCGACATGTATAACAGCAAGTCATCGGCATATAAGGACACTCTCTGCTCTATCCCGCCCCCCCCCCCCCCCCCCCCCCCCCCCCCCGCACTATCTCTTTTCATACCCCCAAACGTCTTAACACGATGGCCAATGGCTCAATCGCGAGTGCAAACAGCAGGGGGTGGGGGGGGGGGGGGGGGGGAAGAGATATGTATCTCTAGCTGATGTTATTTGTGCAGACACTCGCCCTCGGCTCCTTATATAGTAGCTGTACCTGGTCCACAAATCGTGGACCAATCCCAACCGCTCCAGAACTGCCATCAAGTACCCCCATTCTACCCAGTCAAACGCTTTCTCAGCGTCCAGTGTCACAACCACCTCTGTTTCCTTCCCCTCCGCCGGTGCCATAACCACGTTCAATACCCTCCTAACATTCGAAAAGAGCTGCCTCCCTCTCACAACCCCGTCTGATCTACACCTATCGCCTTCGGGAGGCACTGCTCCAGCCTACCCGCCAGTACCTTCGGCAATATCTTTGCGTCCACGTTTAAAAGTGATATGGGCCTATACAACCCACACTCCATTGGATCCTTATCTTTTTTAAGTGACAGGGAAATCGATGCCTGTCCCAAGGTTTGCGGCAACACCCCCTTCCCTATTGCCTCTTCAAACATCCCCACTATCAGGGATGCCAGCTTATCTTTGAATTTTTAATAATATTCCACCGGGAACCCATCCGGTTCTGTCACTGTCCCCGACTGCATCCTCCCAATTACATCATTTATCTCCTGCTCCACTGTCGCTCCTTGTAATGTAGCCCTGTTCCCCCTCCCCTAACCTCGGGTACTCCAACCCATCTAGAAATACCTGCATCTCCTGGTCTCCCCCAGGTGGCTCTGACCCGTACAACCTCCCATGGAATTCCTCAATGACTTTGTTAATCTGACCTGGAGCTACCACCAGCTTCCCTGCCCTTTCCCTCACCTGAACAATTTCCCTTACCGCTGCCTCCTCTCTGAGCTGACCCACTAACAAACGCCCCACCTTCTCTCCATGCTCGTAAACTGCACCCCTTGCTCGTCTCAGTTGACGACTGCCTTCTTGGTAGATAGTTGGTCAAAGCTCGCCTGTAGTTCCTTCCTCTTTTGCAACTTCGCTGCATCCCCATCTTCTGCATAACTCCTATATACCTCCAGGATCTCATCTATTACCCTCTGCCACTCCAAACTCTCCTTTTTGTCCACCCTAGCCTTAAACGAGATGACCTCACCCCTCACCACCGCCTTTAGAGCCTCCCAGACAACTGCCTTCAACACCTCGCCCGTACAGTTGAAACCTACATATTCCTCAATTACTTTTTCAATTTTGTCACTGAACCCTTGGTCCCCCAACAGTCCCACATCTAATTTCCACCCCGGCCTCTGCGCGACCCCCTTCTCCAGTACGATATCCACCCAATGCGGAGCATTAAATTTCAGAGGGTTTTGGCATATATTTTTGATTGATCTCTAAAGAAGTGAATGAACCTTCAAGATTGTTGTAATGTATAAAGGTGGGGAAGTAAAAAATAGAACTGAGTTCATAATATAAGTAAATATAAATGATGGTGTTAAGTTAATAGTGCTTACTTTGGTGGCACGGTAGCACAATGGTTAGCACTGTTGCTTCACACTGCCAGGGTCCCAGGTTCGATTCCGACTTGGGTTACTGTCTGTGCGGAGTCTGCACGTTCTCCCCGTGTCTGAGTGGGTTTCCTCCGGGTGCTCCGGTTGCCTCCCATTAGTCCTGAAATACGTGCTTGTTAGGTGAATTGGACATTCTGAATTCTCCCTCAGTGGACTGAACAGCTGCCAGAGTGTGACAACTAGGGGATTTTCACACTAACTTCATTGCAGTGTTAATGTAAGCCTACTTCTGACAATAATAAAGATTATTTTATGAGTTTGATTAACATTTAAAAAAAACATGAAATGCTGTGGTGTTCTGTTGCTTAATTACTGGTTGTTCAGATTTCTTCTCTGTGTTAACTATCCCTCACTGGATGGGGACTTTTCTGGGTATAATCTCAACCTGGGTAAGAGCGAGCTGTTCGTGGTGCACCCGAGGGATCAGGAGGAGGGGATTGGTAGGCTCCCACTGAAGCAGGCAGGGAGGAGCTTTAGGTACCTGGGAGTCCAGGTGGCTAGGAGCTGGGGGGCCCTGCATAAGCTCAACCTCGCAAGGTTGGTGGAGCAAATGGAGGAGGAGTTCCAAAGGTGGGATATGTTACCGCTGTCGCTGGCGGGTAGGGTGCAGTCCGTCAGGATGACGGTGCTCCCGAGGTTTTTGTTCCTGTTCCAGTGCCTTCCCATCCTTATCCCGAAGGCTTTTTTTAGGAGAGTTAACAGGAGTATTACGGGATTTGTATGGGCACATGGGACTCCGAGGGTGAGAAGGGTGTTCTTGGAGCGGGGCAGGGATGGGGGGGTGCTGGCACTGCCCAACCTCTGTGGGTACTATTGGGCTGCCAACGCAGCGATGGTGCGTAAGTGGGTAATGGACGGGGAAGGGGCAGCATGGAAGAGGATGGAGATGGCGTCCTGTGTGGACACGAGCCTGGAGGCGCTGGTAACGGCGCCGTTGCCGCTCTCTCCAACAAGGTATACTACGTGCCCGGTGGTGGCGGCTACCCTCAAAATTTGGGTCAATGGAGATGGCATAGGGGGGAGATGGTGGGCTCGATGGAGTCCCCGATACGGGGGAACCACAGGTTTGTTCCAGGGAGCATCGATGGCGGATTTCTGGGCTGGCACAGGGTAGGTATTAGGAGGTTGAGGGACCTGTTTGTGCATGGGAGGTTCGCGAGCCTAGGGGAGTTAGAGGGGAAGTTTGGGCTCCCCCCGGGGAACATGTTTAGGTACATGCAGGTTAGGGCGTTTGCCAGGCGGCAGGTGGAGGGGTTCCCTCTGCTGCCCCCACGTGGGGTACGGGCCAGGGTGCTCTCGGGGGTGTGGGTTGGAAGAGGGAGGATTTTGGACGTATACCGCGTAATGCAGAAGGTAGACGAGGCCTCGGTGGAGGAGCTGAAGGGTAAATGGGAAGACGAGCTGGGTGAGGAAATTGAGGAGGGGACGTGGGCGGATGCCCTGGAAAGGGTGAATTCCTCCTCTTCCTGTGCGAGGTTTAGCCTCATACAGTTCGAGGTGCTGCATAGGGCCCACATGACTGGGACGAGGATGAGTAGGTTTTTCCGGGGCGAAGACAGGTGTGCTAGGTGCTCGGGGAGCCCAGCGAACCACGCCCATATGTTTTGGGCATACCCGGCGCTGGGGGAGTTTTGGAAGGGGGTAGCAAGGACGGTGTCGATGGTGGTGGGATCCAGGGTCAAGCCAGGCTGGGGACTCGCAATTTTTGGGGTTGCAGTGGAGCTGGGAGTGCAGGAGGCGAAAGAGGCCGGTGTTCTGGCCTTTGCGTCCCTAGTAGCCCGGCGGAGGATCTTGCTTCAATGGAAGGATGCGAGGCCCCCAACCGTGGAGACCTGGATCAATGACATGGCGGGGTTCATCAAATTGGAGAAGGTGAAATTTGCGCTGAGGGGATCAGTACAGGGGTTCTTTAGGTGGTGGCAGCCTTTCCTGGACTTCCTGGCGGAACGGTAGGGAAATAGGCCGGCAGCAGAAGCAACCCGGGGGGGGGGGGGGGGGGGGGGTTTGGTTCGGTGGGAGGAAGAATTGTGTACATGGGTTTGTTGGATGTGGCGGGTGTTATCTCTTTCCTTTTTGTTGTTTGCTTTTTTTGTTTTAGTAGTTGCTTTTGTAGTTGGGTGGTTGTTGTTCTTGGGTTTTTACCATGGTTGTTTTGTTAATATTGTTTTGTTGTTTATATTTTGTGAAAACCTTAATCAAAATTATTTTTTAAAAAACTATCCCTCACTGGATCATAACATTGGTTGAACAGGAGTGCTAGTTGTGAGAGGATACAAATGACCATCTCAGTGAAACAATAGATAAGCATGCAAAGAACAAAAGAACATGTGTGCAGCTAAGATGGTGAAAAGATGTGGGTGAGGCCCATACAAAGAAAAGTGGGGGGAAAAGAAGATAGATGTGGGGCTGAGGCACAAAGTCACCATAATAATACAATGAAGGAGGAAATTAATAAGTTGAGGTGGGTATTGATGAGCAATGTTGAGTTTGTAGAATGTTGGGTATATCGGGAAGCAAGACAAGCTGACTGGTTGGACCTAACTGTGGGCTTCTAATGTACTGACCCCAACTTTTGTATTTGTTCAAATGCCTTTCCCTTTCTCCTTGGTGTCATGTTATTTCCACAGTGCGTAATGGGTCAGGCATTTTATGTTTAAATGATGCAGTTGGTTCTGTGTCAGCTTTAGGGTAACTTGACTGAGCCGTCATGGTAGAGTGTCATTCTAGGAGCTCCTCAACTATGCTGTTGCAGGAGGAGGTTTATTGGAAAATTAATTAGCAGAGAATTCCGTACGGAATTGTGTGCATGGGGTGCATCAGAGGGTTTTTTTTGGCAGCCCTGATCAGGTTATCTCGCATACTTTGTGTACGTTATAAAAGGATAATTGATTTCTATAAAAGGCAGTGCAGAGTGAGGCTGCGACAGCAGCAAATGCTGGTCTGGTACCCAGCATATGCCATTTAAGAGCTGGTGCGTTCTCTAATTTACAGCTGCAGCAAGCAGTTGTTTTTTTTGGTTTGTGTCATTAATCTTTTCTAATATAGCCAAATGTATTTTATCTTGATGTGCTGTGCAGTATAGTGTAAACAGTGTTTGGCTGTCTTACATGGGCTGGTTTGACTATAGGGGGCAGCACACCTGGATCGGATTCTTTTCTTTCCCCCGCCTCACCATTTGCTTACATTACGTGTACTTTCTAACGAACGGCATTCGTTTTTGATCAGGAGAAGGCGTAGGAACTTTAGTTCTTAATTTTCTGCTTCTTAACCGAGGGAAGGTGAGGTAAACTGTAACCCTTTCCTACCCCCCAAATGTCATCAGCTAACTTAGCAGAGATCAAGCCTCTTGGCGTGCCAGACTCAATTCCGTACTGGGCTTTGCCTTTAGGCAGTTTCTGATTTCGAGTCCCATTCGAGGGCTTAACCATGTCATTGAAACTGACTGGCCAGTAACAGATTAAGGGAGTACTGCATTGTCAGAGATGTTGTCCTTTTAGATAAGACACAAAACCAAAGTCTCATCTCCTTTTACTGCTAGCTCAACTGTCTGCTAAATGACTGTATTTGATGTGGGGACACAGACATTTCCTGATGTTCTGGCCAACATTGCATTCTTGAACATCATTGCCAAAAAGGAAGATGAATTGTTCCCTCATCTCATTGTAATTGTGTGATCTTGCTGTGTTTCTGTTCACCATATTTGACCAAATAACTGTAAGGGCACTTCAGAGTAATTCATTGTCCTTTTAAGCGACCTGGAATATCTCCGACAGAATTGATGATGGGGAATACAAGCACAAGTTTTTTCTCTTTTTTCTTTATCTCTTACTTCATGACAAGACAGTGGTTACGGAGCAGATGTTAAATGTCCTGGAAATGTGGTCCATTGGAACTGATTGGTAGAGCAATCAATGAGTTGGAGAAAGAAGTTGGAAATTGAAAACCTGGGGTGGTTTTCTGCACAAGATGAACTGAAATGCTACTCGTCTGCATTTATGGTGGTGTTTCTATAAAGTCATAACACAGGCCCCAACTACTCATTAATGCATACCTTTGGCATGTACTGTCAGCCGTTGTGTTTGCAACAGTCTTGTGCTAACCCATGACAAAAATGGTGCGATCAAGTGGTGGAGGAGTACCAGTTTAGCTGGGTCAAGCCCTTTGCAGCAGCCCAGTGACTCGAAAAGGAACTGGGTAAAATTTGCAATTTGGTAGAGTAATGATGAGTTACTTTCAGTAGATGAGTTGAAGTTGTATCAGGCCAAAAAAGAAATTGGGATACATGTAATAAATGAAGGGTGAACGAGCAATGTGGAAAGGCTGAAAGATCCGGGACGATAGTAGGAATCGGCACTAACATGTTCGGTCACTGCATGGCCATTCATGAAGCAAACAATAATGAGCAATGTAAGCTGAATCAGTAACATACAAGTCTGAATTGCATCGCTTTTTGAAAATGTTTTTCTTAGCATTTTTTCTTTTCAACACACAGTGAAAAAATGAAAATAAACGTAAGCAAATCTATACCCATCAGTTGAGAGAGTAAGTGTTCATATGTGTCTCCTGTGACTGTTTGCGTGAAATCTGTGAAGAGAGTAGCTGTTTGTCATCCTGACAGTTTGATAGAGTCATAGATGTTTACAACATGGAAGCAGGCCCTTCGGCCCAGCTTGTCCATGCTGCCCAGTTTCTCTCACTAAGCTTGTCCCACTTGTCCGCATTTGGCCCATATCCCTCTATACTCACCCTGCCCATGCAACTGTCTAACTGCTTTTTAAAGGAAAATTGTACCCTCCTCTACCACTGCCTCTGGCAGCTCATTCCAGATGCTCACCACCACCTGTGTGAAAAAAATTCCCTCTGGTCTCTTTTGTATCTCTCCCCTCTCACCTTAAACCTATGCTCTCTCGTTCTAGACTCCTCTCCCTTTGGGCAAAGATGTTGACTACCTACCTTATCTATGCTCCTCATTATTTTATAGACCTCTATAAGATCACCCCTAAGCCTTCTACGCTCCAGGGGAAAAAGTCCCAGCCTATCCAGCCTCTCCTTATAACTCAGACTATTAAGTTCTGGTAAATCTCTTCTGCACTCTTTCTAGTTTAACAATATCCTTCCTATAATAGGGTGACCAGAACAGAACACAGTATTCCATGTGTGGTCTTACCAATGTCTTGTACAACTTCAACAAGACGTCCCAACTTCTGTATTCAATATTCTGACCACTAAAGCCTTGCATAAAACCTTCTTCACCACCCTGTACACCTGCGACTCACCTTCAAGGAGCTCTGAACCTGTACTCCTAGATCTCTTTGTTCTGTAGCTCTCCCCAACTTCCTACCATTAACTAAGTAGGCCCTGCCCTGATTTGATCTACCAAAATGCATCACCTCACATTTATCCAAATTAAACTTCACCTGCCATTCATCGGCCCACTGGCCCAATTGGTCAAGATCCTGTTGCAATCTTATATAACCTTCTTCACTATCCACTATGCTACCAATCTTGGTGTCATCTGCAAACTTACTAACCATGCCTGCTACATTCTCATCAACATCATTAATATATATAACAAATAACAGTGGACCCAGCACCGATCTCGTTGGCACACCACTGGTCACAGGCCTCCAGTTTGAAAAACAACCCTCCACAATCACCTTTTGGCTTTGGTCGCCAAGCCAATTTTCTATCCAATTGGCTACTTCACCCTGGATTCCGTGAGATTTAACCTTTTGCAACAACCTTGTCGTACCTTGTCAAAGGCCTTGCTGAAGTCCATGTAGACAACGTCGACTGCACTGCTCTCATCTACCTTGTTGGTTAACCCTTCAAAAAACTCAATCAAATTCGTGAGACATGACTTTCCCCTTAAAAAAACCATGCTGACTTTCCCTAATTAGCCCTTGCCTATCTAAATGCCAGTAGATCATGACTTACCCCATACAAAACCATGCTGACTTTCCCTAATTAGCCCTTGCCTGTCTAAATGCCAGTAGATCATGACTTTCCCCTAACAAAACCATGCTGACTTTCCCTAATTAGCCCTTGCCTGTCTAAATGCCTGTAGATCCTGTTCCTCAGAATACCTTCTAACAATTTACCCACTACAGAAGTAAGGCTAACCGGTCTGTAGTTCCCAGGCTTATCCCTACAACCCTTCTGGTATAGCTGGTTTAGCTCAGTGGGCTAGACAGCTGGCTTATGATGCAGAACAAGGCCAGCAGCGTGGGTTCAGTTCCCGTACTAGTTGAGAATTCTGAATTCTCCTTCCATGTAGCCGAACAGGCGCTGGAATGTGGCGACTAGGAGCTTTTCACAGTAACTTCATTGTAGTGTTAATGTAAATCTACTTGCGGACAATAAAAAAAAATATTATTATACAAGGGCTCAACATTTGCTACCCTCCAGTCTTCAGGCACCTCTCCTGTGGCTGTCCATGATTCAAATATCTCAGCTAGGGGGCTGACAATTTCCTCCCTAGCTTCCCACAACATCCTGGGATACATTTCATCAGGTCCCAGGGATTTATCTATCTTGATGCGCTTTAATACTTCCAGCACCTCCTCCTCTGTAATATGTACACTCCTCAAGACATCATTTTTTATTTCCACAATTTCCCTAACATTCGTACCTTTCTCAACAGTAAATACTGATGAGAAATATTCATTTAGGACCTCTCCCATCCTTTGTGGATCTGCACATAGATGACCTTGTTTATCCTTATGAGGCCCTACTCTCTCCCGAGTCACCCTTTTACCCTTCATGTATCTGTAAAAGCTCTTTGGACTCTCCTTTGCCTTATCTGTCAAGACAATCTCGTGTCCCCTTTTTGCCCTCCTGATTTCTCTCTTAACTGTACTCCGACAAGTCCTATACTCTTCAAGGGATCCATTTGATCCCAGCTGCTATGCGTGTCATATGCCTCCTTCTTCCTTTTGACCATGGCCTCAATATCCCGAGTCATCCAGGGTTTCATCCTTCTACCAGCCTTGCCCTTCACCCTAAGATGAATGTGCTCACCCTGAATCCTAGTTAACACACTTTTGAAAGATTCCCACTTACCAGCTGTCCCCATGCCTGCAAATAACTTTTGAAAGTTCCCGCCTAATACCCTCGAAATTGGCCTTGCCCCAATTTAGAATTTTAACTTTTGGGCCAGAACTACCATTCTCCATAGCTATCTTAAAACGAATGAAATTATGGTCACTGGTTCCAAAGTGATCCCTCACGAACACTTCCGTCACCTGCCCTTCCTTATTCCCCAAGAGGAGATCAAGTTTTTTTCCCCCTCTCCAGTCGGGCCATCCACAAATTGAATAAGGAATTCTTCCTGAATACACTCAACAAATTTCTCTCCCTCCAAACCCCTAGGTGATATGGCTGTCCCAGTTAACGTTGGGAAAGTTAAAGTCCCCAATTATTACCACCCAATTTTTCTGGCAGCTATCTTGTGCTACTTTCCTGCCTCACTTATTAAGTGGCCACTCTTAAATATTACTTATTATAAGTACTTGAATGAAGCCTTTCTAAATCCCCACTTGTCCAGGTGGCTTCTCTAAAGTTTCTTTGTAGTTTGAGACAATGCTCTTTACACAGAGATTATTCTTCTTGCTTCAATACATGCGCACACCCTTTTTGTGCCACTAGAAGGCTAACTCTTTAGCATGGGCACTGTTGTGTATCTGTGATGCCGAAGAGTTGGCAGTTTCTACGAGTCCTCCATGATGGCCTTCACTTGTAGCAAAGTGACCTGAATCTGAATCTTTTCTTGCCCCACAAAATCCGCAATATATGTTGGGCGGGGGGGAGTGGGTGACGGAAAAAGAAGCATTGAGTCTGATCCCGTGTTGGAATCTATCTGAGGAAGAGGAACTACAAAGCTAATCTTTGCAATTCTCTGTGTCTCCACCTCTTCTCCAATAAGAAGACCCTCCCTAAACCTTGCACTTTTATGAGGCTTTTAACATTGCTGCCTTTGGCTTGGTGCCAATCTTTCTCTGATTACTCTCTTGTGAAGCATCCGGGGAAATTTTATTATGTTAATGGCACTATATATGTGCAAGTTGTTTTTGAATGATTGTATAAATTTGTACAGGAAATATGGTTGAAATTGTATAACAATTCTAGTCAGAGATAGGACCAATGTATGAATACTACAGACTCGGGAAGGAAACAGCCATTTTGCAATAAGTTTACTACAGGCTGCAAACAGTCCCCTGAGAGTTGTTATTGAAATAGGCTAGAAAGCACTGCATGATGTCATAACTGAGATTGCAATGGAAGACTTGAAACTGTGTGTGATGTGCGGAGATTAGAAAGGCAATATTGTAAAACTGTGGAGGAATCAAATCATTTTTCATTTGTTAGATTTGCAATAACAATAGGTCTTGGGAGACAAAACAAAACCACAGGCCAATCATTTACCGCCTTTAGCTGATGGGGAGTAGCGCTATTTTTTCTTAATTATGTTCATGTATGGAAAGAGAATGGATAAATAGAACTTGACGGTATTGCTGAATACGTTTCAGAAACATTACAAATTTCAGAAGGATGTTGTGTAACAAGATGTGTATAATGCTAATTCTTAAACTCCAAAGGGATGAATTAATATATCTGCAAAAAAAGCGAGAATTTTGTGGGTACTGAGCACTCTTAGTCAAGCTTATTAAAGACAAACTTGTAGTCATTATAACTGTTTACTGAGAGCTTTATTAAAAAATTCCTTCATTGTATGTAGTGTCACTGTCAAGGGTAACATGTATTACCACTCCCTAACTTTTGATTAAGTATCAATTTATAGCAATGTTAATGGTAGCTTCCACCACTTTGCTGATGTTTGAATGTAAACCAATGGGCATGAACGGCAGATTGGATTTGTTCTGCATTTTGTGTACAGGACACAGCTGGGCAATTTCCATTTTGTCCGGTAGCTGCACTCCAGCTCTAATGTTGTCAGGGTCTGAAGCCTTTCTTGTGTCCATTGCCTACGGACATTTCTGGATGTCACATGGTGTAAGTTGAATTGGCTGAAGACTGGCATTTATGGTGGTGGAGACTTTGGGATGAGGCCAAGATGGAGAATCCAATTGGCACTTAAGCCTGAAAGTGGTGACAAATGTTTCAACCTTGTCTTTTGCACTGATGTGCTAGGCTCCCCCATTGTTCTGGATTGAGTTGTTTGTGGCCTTCTCCTCCTCCCATTAGGTATTTTCTTGTCCACCACCATTCGTGACAGCATGTGGCAGGACTGCAGAATCTTGATCTGATTGTTGGTTGTGGGATCACTTAGCTTGGTCTATCACATATTGCTTTTTGTTGAACATGTACGTAGTCCTGTGTTGTAGCTTTAGCAGATTACTACCTAACTTCTAGGTAGGCCTGGTCCTGCTCTTGGCATCATCTAGTACAGTTCTCATTGAAGCATGGCTGATCCTCTGGCTTTATTGGGGGCAGCAGGGTAGCATGGTGGTTAGCATAAATGCTTCACAGCTCCAGGGTCCCAGGTTCGGTTCCCGGCTGGGTCACTGTCTGTGCGGAGTCTGCACGTCCTCCCCGTGTGTGCGTGGGTTTCCTCCGGGTGCTCCGGTTTCCTCCCACAGTCCAAAGATGTGCGGGTTAGGTGGATTGGCCATGCTAAATTGCCCGTAGTGTCCTAAAAAGTAAGGTTAAGGGGGGGGGGGGTTGTTGGGTTACGGGTATAGGGTGGATACGTGGGTTTGAGTAGGGTGATCATTGCTCGGCACAACATCGAGGGCCGAAGGGCCTGTTCTGTGCTGTACTGTTCTATGTTCTATAAGTCTTACAACAACCAGGTTAAAGTCCAACAGGTTTGTTTCGAATCACTAGCTTTCGGAACACTTCTCCTTCCTCAGGTGAATGAAGAGGTAGGTTCCAGAAATATAAATACATAGACAAAGTTAAAGATGCAAGACGATACTTTGAATGCGTGTCTTTGCAGGTAATTAAGTCTTTACAGGTCCAAACGGAGAAACTGGAGAGAGGGATAATCACAGGTTAAAGAGGTGTGAATTGTCTCAAGCCAGGACTGTTGGTAGGATTTCTAGGACAGTTGGTAGCATCTCTGGCTTTATGGCAGTGGTAGAGTTAGAATATGCCGGAACACGGGTACAGATTGTGCTGCTGGTGGCCCACAACATCAAAATGATGCCTGGAGCTGCCAGATCTGTTCTGAACCAAACTCATTTAGCATGGTGGTTGTGTCACATAACACGATGGAAGATGTCTTCAGTGTGAATGTGGAACTTTGTCTCTACAAGGACTGTGCAGTGGTCACTTCTGTTAACACTGTTGTTTGCAGATGCATCGGCAAAAGGTAGGTTGGCGAGGACCAAGATCAAATAGCTTTCATTTCATGTTGGTTCTCTCACCGCCTGCTGCAGGACCAGTCTGGCTGATATGATCTTCAGGTCTCAACCAACTGTTCACAATATACATTAATGGTTTGGACGAAGGAATTTCATGCAATATCTCCAAATTTGCAGACAACACTAAGCTGGGTGGCAGTGTGTGCAAAGAGGCTGCAGGGTGACTTGGACATGCTGGCTGAGTGGGTAAATACTTGGCAAATGCAATATAATGTGGTTAAATGTGAGGTTATCCACTTTGGCAATACCAGGAAGGCAGGTTATTATCTGAATGGTGGCTGTTTAGGAAAAGGGTAAGTGTAACGAGACCTGGGTGTCGTGGTGGAACAGTCGCTGAATGTTGACATGCAGAAACAGCAGGCAGTGAGGAGAGCTAAGGGCTTGCTGGCCTTCATAGCGAGAAGATTTGAGTATATGAGTAGGGATGTCTTGCTGCAGTTATACAGGGCCTTGGTGAGGCCACGCCTTGAGTATTCTGTGCAGTTTTGGTCGTCTAGTTCGAGGAAGCACATTCTTGCTAAGGTTCACCAGACTAATTCCCGGGATGGCAGGACTGAAATATGAAGAAAGACTAGATTGACTGGGCTTGTACTTACTGGAGTTTAGAAGAATAAGAGGGGATCTCATAGAAAAAGATAAAATCCTGATGGGACTGGACAAGTTAGATGCGGGAAGAATATTCTCGATGTTGGGACGTCCAGAACAAGGGGTCACAGCCTAAGAATAAGGGGTAAGCCATTCAGGACTGAGATGAGGAAGAACTTCACCTCTCAGAGAGTTGTGAACTTGTGGAATTCTCTGCCACAGAAAGCTGTTGGGGCCAGTTCATTGAATATATTCAAGAGGGACCTGGACCTGGCCCTTGCGGCTAAAGGGATCAAGGGGTATGGAGAGAAAGCAGGAGTGGGATACTGAATTTGCATGATCAGCCATGACCATATTGAATAGTGGCACATGCTGGAATGGCCAAATTACCTACTGCACCTATTTTCTATGTTTTTATATCAGTAGTGGTGCGACTGAGCCATCCTTGGTGAAGAATATTGATTCCCCTTACGCAAGGCACGTTCTGTGCCCTTACTACTCTTTGGGTTTCTTCCAAGTAGTGATGAATGTGGTGGAGCATGAGGGAGCTGAGCTGAGGGAAGGAGCGTAGATGGAAAATCAGCAGATTTTCATGCCCGTGTTTTACCTGGTATGAGGTATCTTGTGGTTCAGAGTCAATGCTGAGGAGTCTCGGGGTCATTCTCTCTGGACTATATACCATTGTGCTACCACCTCCAGTGAGTTTCCTAGTAGTGAGACGGCGAACCAGGGATATTATGGAAGAGAAGCCAACCAGATCTGAGGAAAATGCAACTATTTAACCCACGCAATACGCGCAGTGGTGTTAGTAATGTAAGTTATAAAGTCATAGATGTTTACAGTATGGAAACAGATCCTACGGCCCAGCCTGTCCATGCCGCCCAGTTTCTATCACTAAGCTAGTCCCACTTGCCCGCATTTGGCTCATATCCCTCTATACCCACCCTGCCCATGTAACTGCCTATCTAACTGTTTTTTAAAGGAAAAAAATTGTAGCCACCTCTACCACAGCCTCTGACAGGTACAATATGCAGGAGATTTATCACTGCATACATTTGGGTGAAGATGCAGATTAAATGGGTAAACTATAGATTAACAGATGGTTAAATATATGGTAATTCAGGAGAGGAAACAAATGTCCAATATTTGATCCGACGTCTATTTGTTTATTAAAAAAACTTCCTTCAGTTCAGAAAGCAGACCCATACTCATTATATAAGCAACAAATAAGTGGAAAGTTTGTGGAGTAGAACATTAATCTGGGTGCAATCACATTTATGGATGTGATTCAAATTGAAGATGATGGAGAATGGGAATGCGACCTCGATCTAAGCGACAGATAGCTTCTGTTAAACAAGACTCTGGTGCTCAATGTACTGTTGGGTCTCAATTGGTTTGCAAAAAGCTGAGTGCATAGTTAAGCAAACCTAATGTGCATTTTATAATATGCTCTGGCCACAACGTCAAGCCTGCTGGAAAACATAATCTGGTGCATGAGAGGCAGAAACCAAAGCTGGAATTTGATTTTGCGGAACAATGAATATAACCAGTCCTTCAACTGTGAGCATTCCAACACTAGAGATTGATCAAAATCATTGATGCAACCACTTGCAGTTAAAGTCGAACAGAGACCCGGACATATACAGAGATATATTTTAAAGCTTTGGATGAAGAGTAGGGAAGCAGAGTATACAAAAAGTCAACTTCTGAACCAGTCTTTCCTCCATTTAGCAAACTGTGATTATGATTCCAGACACAACCCCAACAGTTGCTAGGATACCAGACAGAAACTCCAATATTTTATTTTAATTTTTTAAGACTGCGGAAAAGATACTTTGATCCAGGACAAAGAAATAGGAAATGGCAGGAAATGGCACGTTAAAACAAACTTTATTACAGACACAGTATTAAAATCTTTAACATCTCACGAGAAAATAAGCTTACAATTATCCCTCAAATAATGCTATTCAATACAATGAATGCAAGACCCTTAATTGCTATCTTTATTCCCACTTAATCAACAAGAAAATAACCATCTCAGCTCTCAATTGACCTTAAATATCAATGGAACAGAGGATTTCTTGCTTTACAGAGTTATTCTTTGAGAAAGAGAGATCTCTTGACACTGCTTTACTGAACAGATCCAACTCTGGTCAGACCCATGCAGAAAGTCTGGCTCAGTGTCTTCAAAAGCTGTTTCAACTGGCTTCTTTCAGCACCCACGCTTTTTATGATGGTTAAATGCACCTGTGGTTCCCAAATGTTTTGTTGTCTTTCAACCTAAGAATCTTTTAAAACATGATTTCAGCAATCAAACACATTCTAACCCAGGTTTTTAACTCTTAACTTCACTAAATACTTAAAGTAAAATATATCTGAAATTCCTACATTCATCACACTACCCATTAAATTTGTGACAAAGTTTGTGGTGAACAGAGAATGGAAAAGCTTGCTGTAATAAATAAGGTCAAAGAACCAAGCCAGTAGGTAGGCATTTGAATAATAGTCATTAAGCCAAACTCTAAATAAGGAACGTACCATGATCCTAAAGATTTAAATAAAGTGACAGAAAGAGAACATGACCCAATTCAGAAAACCGAGGGAGCATGGTCAGCGTTGTCCAATTCTAAAATGATCTGTCTCTGAGTTATGCCAAGTCCAATGGGAAATAGGGGTGTGAAAGCTGTGCATGCTAACAGATCATTAGACAGATTTGTGTCTGTCAGGATACTTTTTGGGGGTCACCTCAGCCCCTGAACATTTTCAGTGCATCATATCAGAGATGCGAGCTGCAGTGAATGAGTGGATGTCGCATCCTGGTTTGTGAAGAGTGAACAGAAATGTGATGAAAGGTCCAAGGAAGTCTACCACAAAGAGTACACGGTGTAAAGCTATCTCAGAATATGAGTAGATTCAAGGTGGTGGTTACATCTGGCATATACTTAAAGCCAACCAGAAAAAAAGTGGAAAGGATCAAACATGTGAGAAAGGAAATGCATCAACAAAGGCAGCACCTTGATGGTTAACATTTAAGGAAGATCCATGCTAAATTTACCTGTCGAGACAGGTTAAAATATCTGCATGAAGAGGATTACATGCGATTGGACTGCTGAGTATGATGTAAGGTTTCAAGAGCTAATCCAACGTGACTAGCAACAACAATATCTGGGACCTTTAACATAGTAAAATGCCCCAAGGCTCTTTTATGGGAATGTTATCAAGCAAATTCTCACACTGAGGCACATGAGATATTAGGACAAATGAACAAAAACTTGGTCAAAGTAATTTCTCAGGCAGATCATGAATGTGGAGAAAGAGGCTGATAGATTTAGGGAAGAATTCAAGAGCTTTATGGCTCAGACAGCTGGAGGTGCTGCAGCCCGTCACGGTGCAATTAAAGTCAGGGAAAAGTAGTCAGAATTGAATATATGCAGTGACCTCCAGGCATTTTAGCGCCCAAGGAGGTTACCGAGGTATAGAGAGGTAAGATCATGGAGGGATTTGATAGCAATGATTGGAATTTTAATTCCAAAGCTGTCATGATATGCAGACATGCAGATAATGATATACAGACAGACACAGACAGGCAGCTAATGAATACAGAGAACAGGACATGACCAATGAGCAGGCAGGACACTCGGGTGGTATCTCACTATAAAAGGCACGAGGCACTCACACTCCGCCTCTTTCCACTGATGAACATCTACAGAGTGAGTCGGGGTGTATTTACAGTATCACACCTCCAGCACGTGGCTAAGAGCTAGTCTGGTTCAGTCAGACAGAGTAACCACACTTAGGCTAGCAGAGAGTCGAACTCATAGAGAACTGTGCTAACTGTGCTACTGGTTCAATAAATCAGATTGAACTAACTTCAAGGTCTGGAGTATCTTTTGGTTAAAGCTGCATCCAGTTGCAGCCTGTGTTATCCCAGAGTACATAACACAACAGAAGCATTGCTGGATCAGAAGCCAATCTGGGTCAGTAAACCCAAGGGTGATGGGTGAACTGGATTGGTGTCAGTTAGAACACGGGGAACAGAGTTTGAATCAGCTCATGTTAATGGAGGGTAGAAAATGGCAGGTTGGTCAAGGGAGCATCGGCATAGTCCAGTCTGGCTACCAAGAAATTAATTTGACCAGCGAGGATTAACAGTTTAGGAATAAGTTACAGCTTATGTGACATAAGCAATGTTACAGCTGGCAGTATAACCAGCATTTGTATCAAGTCAATACAAATATGCAAGTCTTTCTCCATTTGGGCAACACTTGAGTGCAGAACGTTCCACTTGCATGTCAAGCAAGAGATTTTCAGGTGCAGAGTGACTGTGAGCCTGACCGATAACAATAAAGACACCACTTCATGAAACGCCAAGTGATCACAGTGTACAAAAGTCAAGTTGCAGAAATTATGTTTGATGATATACAATAAAGGTTTTGTGCTGTACATTGTGTGGCATTGAGCCAAATTATCTGCCCAAGATCTATAAATGGTAGAAAATACCTTTGTGTCCATATACACAACAACAACTTGCATTTATACAATAAAATGCTCCAGGGCATTTCACAGGAGTATTATCAAACAAAATATTACATTTAGCCACATATGAGGAGAGGTGACTAAAAGCTTGGTTAAAGAGGTAGGTTTTAAGGAGCATCCTAAAGGAAGAAAGTGAGTTGGACAGGTTTAGACACAGAATCCCAAGGCTTAAGATCTCAGCAGCTGAAAGCTTCAATGGTAAAATAATTATTATTGAGAATGTGCAGAAATAGCTTGGAGAGTTTTTGGACTGGAGGAGATTACAGAGATGGGGAAGATTGAAACCATAGAGGCATTTGAAAACAGGATTAGAATTTTAGAATTGCTAATAAAATTGCTGGTGGGCAAGGCAGTGTAAAATGAGCTCAAGTTTCTGGATTGAGGAAGATGGGATTGCAGCTAGTCGCGTGCTGGAATATTCAAGAGGTAAGACGTGAATCAGGGTTTCAGCAACAGAGGGTCTGAGGCAGGGCATAGTCAGACTCTATTGCTGAGGTGCAGATAGGTGGTCTTGGTGATGACACAGTTATGTAGTCAAAAGCTCAACTCTGGTGTCAAGATTGTGAATGGTGAGATTCAACCTCGAGTTACCAGGGAGGGTCAGTGGTCAGAGAGCAGAGTTAGTGGTGAGGATTGAAGATTGCTTTATTTGTTCACCCATGTTTAGTTGGAAGATATTTCTGGTCAGCCAGAGTGTGACAACTTAGGGGTCGTGGTAAGGTAGAACTGGCTTTATTGGACCACATGTGGAACCTGCAGTTGTGCATTTGGATGACGTTGCCAAGGTGCAGCATGCAGAGAAGAAGTAGAAGACTCAGGGTAGGTCCTTGTGAGAGTAGAGAAGTAGCAGTGCTGAAACAGGAAAATAAGCCATTTTCTGACAGACTGGATAGTTAAGAATGGAGCTAGTCTGACCCAGAGGGGAAGTATTGAAGACAGATGCTGCAGTTACCCATGTCAAAGACAGCAAACACAAATTCTGAGCGGTCGACAGCAGGCTCATAAACTGGTTAAAATGCTGCAGATGCAGCCAGATTGGCATAGTATTTTCAACATTTCCTGTCTTTATTTCAGATTTCCTGAATCTGTTATGTTCTGCTTTTGCTTTGGTTAAAAATGTATTTGCGTTGGAGGCACAGAATGTAAAAGTCGAGATCATGCCCGAACTTTGCAACTCATTGATTAGGCCACAGCTGGAATATTGTGAACAATCCTGGGCACCACACTTCAGTGAAGATGTGAAAGTTTTGGAACGGGTCCAGAGGAGGTTCCCCAGCCCATTACCAGACATGAAGGACTCCAGTTACGTGGAGAGCAGAGAAAAGTAGAGGTGACCCACTGGAGGTTTTCAAGGTATTTTTTGAGGTTTGGATAGAACAGAGAGAAAAGCTACCCTTCTGCCAAGTGTTTCAATAACCAGAGGCCGTGGATTTAATGTCATTGGTGACAGGACCTGGAGAGAAGAGGAGCACTTTTTTTTACTCCATTGTCAGGATTGGGATTGCTCTATCTGAAAAGGTGATGGGGGGTGATTCCAAAGATAATTTTCATTGGGAGCTGGACAGATACTTGAGGATGAGGAACTTTGACAAAACAGCAGGCATGTGGGACTAAGAACAACTGCTCTATCAAACACAGGTACAGTGGGCCAAATGGTCGCCCAGTGAATTCAGTGTGATTCCAGATGACAAAGATGATGAAAACACTGTGTGCACGGTGGCTTGTCCCTCCACATTGCACTCAAAACTTGGTGAGATGATAACTAAAACTGTTAGAGGGCTGTTTAGAATGTTAACATCCAAATATACATTGTGATCCTGAGGTGTTACAGTATTGGACCTTCCGTGGTGAGTGGATTGTTAACGAGGACCCTGTCTTCAAACGTCACAGTGCTCATGACTGACCGACTGACAGAACTCGTTAAAAATATATTGGAAACCTCAAAGTGAAACAGCTGGAAGGTTAGCAAATAATGACTTAATCTGGTAGGTCAGGGGTTTGGTAGGTCAGGGATGAGGTACAGAAAGATTGTGGACAAAAGCCAAACAAAGTTGAAACCAATATATTTTCATTACTTCTTTACTAATATTTAATCATCAATGTTATCCAGTAGAAATTTATGAGAACACACAAGTAATGGTTAGCACTGCTGCCTCACGGTACCAGGGACCCTGGTTCGATTCCGGCCTTGGGTCTCTGCGTGGAGTTTGCACATTCTCCCCGTGTCTGTGAGGGTTTCTTCCGGGTTCCCTGGTTTCCTCCCACAGTCCAAAGTTCAGGTTAGTTGGTTGGACATTATAAAATTGCCTCTTCGTATCAAAGATGTCCAGGTTTGCTTTGGGGTTGCGAAGATGTGGCAGGGGTGTGGGCGTAGGTAGGGTGCTCTTTCAGAGAGTTGGTGCAGACTCGATGAGCCGAATGGCCTCCTCCTGTGCTGTAGGGATGCTATGATCTTTTATTTACCAATCAGAAATTCAAGCAGCAAAAGGTGGCTAATCAATTGGGCAGCACTGCTGTAGGTGACTTTAAGTTTTATTCTTTAACCCTGTAAGATAATCAGAACAGAGTTACATGTGAGTGCACACTGTGATATGGGTGAAGTAATTTGAGGTAATGATTCCCAATTTGAAAGCATCTAGCTTGAGTTATCTAAATGCTTGGAAGTGGGATAGTGTTTGCAATGCTATTAGTAATTTACTGTGGCATGGAAACAGCATTTCCCAACACAAACAGCTGCACAAATCAGAAAACTGCAGTTGGACCAAGGATCTTGTCTTTTAACATGACAGAGATAACGGGAGGTAACGGGAGAATGCCTACACCTGAGCTAAATAATTAAGAATCCACTGTGGTGTATTGGAAAGAAGAGCTGTTAGTACAGTAACCAAGCGTTGAGAGTTGCAGAGGAGATCTCACTAACACGTCTGAATATTTGGGCCTTTATATGAACAGATTTTGGAAGAAACTGAGACACTCGAGCAAGAAAACCAAACTGACCAAAGGGCAGGAGGGCAATCTTCCCTTGGAAGGACATAGACCCATCTGGCGGGAAGAGATTGTTTACAGAAGATTAGGCTTAATTGGCTGGAAATCTTCAAAATATCCAACGGCGTCTTCCAAGATGTCCGAAGGAGGTATGAAGACGTTTTTCACAAGGAATTAGGCTGGATCAAAGGCGTCAAAGCCAAAATCTATGTCAGTCTGGATTCGACACGGATGTTCTCCAGAGCCAGATCAGTGCCATACACACTGCATCAGGAGGTTGAAGCAGAGCTCAAGAGGGTTGGAAGAGCTGGGCATAATCAAGCTGGTTCAGTTTTCAAGAGTGGGCAGCACTGATGATACCTGCCCTTAAGCCAGATCATTTGATAAGAATTTGTGGGGGCTATAAGCTGACCATAAATCAGGCTGCCCAGGTTGACAGGTACCCGATTCCCAGAATCGAGGAGCTCTGCACTAAGCTGGAAGGGGAGACTTACCTATTCAAAACTGGACTTAAGTTATGCTTACCTGCAACTAGAATAGGATGAAGAGTCTGAGAAGTTTGCCACAATAAATACCTATAAAGGCCTCTTTCAGTATCCAAGACTACAGCTTGACATCACTTCAGCTTGCGCTATTGTCCAGCGTACAATGGAAAATCTGCTCCAGGGAATTTCCAAAAGTGTCTACCTTGATGACGTGTTAGTCACTGGCATTATCCGTGAGGAACACATGCCTAGCCTGGAGGAAGTATGAGAGAGGTTTAGGGATGCGGGGGTCCGCCTCAACTGCGAGATGTGTACTTTCCAGGCCTCAAAAGTGGCATACCTATGATTTGTGTTGATGCAACAGGGTTACATTCCCTGGAAGAAAAGCCCACAGCTATACACAAGGTCCATGCACCCAAAGTCGTCAGTGAACTCAAATCCTTCCTTGGTATAATGAATTCCTATTGAAGGTTAATTTTGAATTTCGCAACAACATTGGCACATTACACCAGCTACTAAAAAAGCATCAGCGATGGCAATGGAGGGATACCCAAGAGGAAGTCTTCCAAGTTGTGAAGCAAGCTTTGCAGTCCTTGAACCTCTTGGTGCATTTTGACCCGGGGAAACTGACCGTGTTTACATGTGATGCGTTCCCTTATGGTATAGGGGCAGTTTTATCCCACTTAATGGGAGTTGGTTCTGAGAGCCCTATCACCTTTGCCTCAAGGGCCCTTTCAGAAGCAGAACGGAACTATGTCCAGATTGAGAAGGAGGGCTTAGAAGTAAGCACGGTGTGAAGAAATTCCACCAGTATGTGTATGGACGGCGGTTTGACATAGTGATCGACCATAAGCCATTACTGGTCTTTTTAAGGGAAGACAAGCCCATATCATCCATAGGCTGGACCCAGAGAGACCCCATGCTTTCAAGGTGAAAAGAATGATGCAGACTGGATGGCACTACAAGAAATCTGAGCAACTAAGTCCCTACTTCACTTATCAGGACGAGTTAACATGTGAGGATGGCATGATTCTGTGGGGGGTCATGAATAGTTGTTCCGCCTTCAGGCAGGGGGCACCCTCTTTCAAGAGCATCATATCGCCCACCCAGGGCAGACAAAGATGAAGATGCTGGTGTGCAGCTACGTCTGGTGGGCAAGCATAGATGAAGCCATTGAAAAATTGGTGCAAAAGTGCCACCCTTGCCAAATGCAGCAGTCCCTGCCTCTGTCTGCCACTCTTCACCCTTGGGAATGGCCTGTCACCCATTTTGACTATGTGGATCTTTTTATGGGCGACATGTTTTTATTCCTGATGGATGTCCACTCTAGTGGCTATCGGTTCAAGAGATGGGAACCATGATCTCGGCCACGTGGTGCCTTGCACTGAGTGTTTGTCATTCATGGAATTCCCGAATCCATCGTTTTAGGCAATGGCACCCCTTTTACAGGCAATGATTTCCAGGATTTTGTACAAGAAGATGGCAAATAACACACGTGGACGGCTCCGTACCACCCGGCGTCAAACGGATTGGCTGAGCACTGTTCAGACTTTCAAAAATGCGATGAGAAAGCAATCAGATAAACTACTTCACCAGTGGTTGGCTAATTTTTTGTTGTAGATCTTAACGCTCAATCAACCATTGGGGTCGCACCTGCTGAGTTGCTCGTGGGCTGTTGATTGAGAACCCGGTTGGAACTTGTGTTTCCAAATTTGGCGGGGAGGTTGGAGGCGTGTCAGGCCTCCCAGAAGAGTCAGCGGTCAGAGCAGGGTGGTGATAGATCGTTGCGGGTGGGAGACCCGGTTTTGGTCTGTAATTTCATGTCGGGTCCATCTTGGCTAGCGGGATGAGTTGTGATCCAGTCAGGGCCGGTGTCATATGTGGCCAACGACAATGGGAAAGCGTTTCAACCACTTGAGGGGGCAAGGGGTGGCAACACCCGGCTTGGAGTCAACAAGTTCCACAAATATTGTGATCACTGCTATCTGGCCAAGGGGCGCCTGGGGCTCCATAATCTACTTAATCAACTCCCCCCCCCCCCCGTCGAGGCATGTGAGGCCAATTTACCTATCATTGAGGTGGTGTCTCTTGAGGTGACTGTTGACAATTCGATTTGCCAGAAGGCTGCTGAAACTGTGGAAGGGCTGTGGAGATCCGTAAGGACCAGGATGTCTCTGGACTGATTGACTTTTTGATGGACCCTCTCTTCCTTGTTGTCTCTGATAACATTTGTAACTTCTGTGTGTAGTATTTCTTTGGAGGGATAGTTGTAATAAGTGACCCCTTTAAGGGTTGGGCTCGATGGACCATGTGACCGAATCTGGGCCAATCGTATGAGAGTGCACAAACTTGGCCAATAGGGAGTTTGCTTGGGGATTTGGGAGCAGGACCCCGGGCAGTGTGGAGGCTGGAGCCGAAGCGTAAAGAGCTGTTATATTTTATTCTGTACCCGTCACTTAACTGTCTTGGCCTTTCATCAATAAACCTCTTTGTTAACTATTGGAAGCCTCCAATGTATGTCTCGAAACAACACAGATATAATGAACTGTTTAAATTTGTGTAGTGTGGAACTGAGTAAACACTCAGGGATTCTCCCGCAACTGGTGGAATGGCCTGACGCCGGCGCCAAGAACGACGCGAACCACTCTGGCGTCGGGCCGTCCGGAATTTACGGAATTCTTCGCACTTCCGGGGTTAGGCCGGCGCCGGAGGGATTGGAGCTGCACCAACCAGCGCTGAAGGGCCAGCGTGCTCTGACGCATGCGCAGAACCGCCGGCGTGTTCTGGTGCATGTGCAGGGGGGTTTCTTCTCCGCGCCGGCCATGGCGGAGCCCTACAGAGGCCGACGCGGAAGGAAGGAGTGCCCCCATGGCACAGGCCTGCCTGCAGATCGGTGGGCCCCGATCGCGGGCCAGTCCACCGTGGGGGCCTCCCCCGGGGCCGGGTCCCCGCCCCCCTGAGGACCACACCAGCCGGCCTAACAACCAGGTCCCGCCGTGTGGGGCCATGTCCATTTCACGCCGGCGGGGTGAAAACGGACGACCGCTTGGCCCACTGGGGCCCGGAGAATTGCCGGGGGAGGCCCGCTGCCAACGGCCCCCGACAGGCGTGGTGGGAATTCTGCCCCCACCCGAAAACCGGCGGCGGAGAATTCAGTGGTTTCAATGAGAAATCCCATTGACAAATATCGGCAATGTAGAATCCCGCTGCCAGCGACCAGCGCTGCTGAGATGTACACAGCTGGGGGACCGGAGAATGCAGCCCATTGTTATCTGTACTTCTGTCCATCAGGATGGGAGACAGTATCAAACGGCCATTGCTGAGCTTTGTGTTCTGATAGAGATGGCCTTATTTGCCAAGTGTCAGGCCATGTGGAATTTCCCAGTTTCTACCACTGATGCCACAGAAATTACTAATAGTCAAAGATCTTTACTGTCAGTCAATCTAGCTAAATGGAACTTCAAGAATAGTAATAGTGAACCAGATTCAACTGAACCTGTGATTAGTAATAGTGTTTTCAGGTGTAGATCAGTGTTTGTGTCAAAAGAATCATGGGAGCATGGATTAATTATGCAGTCAATGGGGAATAAAGCAGAGAATATAATAGAACGTTTCAAAATTATAATTAAAATAAACTGTAAAAAGAAGGTAATACTCGATAAGGTGACTATAATACGCCAGGGTGAGAGGGTAATATCTGAATCGGTGATTACGGTGTCAGAGGATAATATCTGTCTCGGTGATTACAGTACACCGGGTATAGAGGGCAATCTCTGAATCGGTGATTACAGTAGGCTGGTAAGAGAGGGTAATATGTGATTCAGTGATTACAGTACGTTTGTGCGAGAGGTTAATATCTGATTCAGTGATTACAGTCCATCGGAAGAGAGGGTAATATCTGGTTTGAAAATTACAGCACACCGGGAGGAGAGGGTCAAATTTGATTTGAAGATTACAATACACAGAAGCGAGAGAGTAATATCGGATCGGTGATTACAGTATACCAGGAAGTGAGGGTAATTTTTGATTCAGTGATTACAGTTTGCCAGGAAGAGATGGCAATATTCGAATTGGTGATTACAGTACGTCGGGAAGAGGGGGTGATATTTGTTTGGTGATTACAGTACCCTGGGATGAGATGGTAATATCTGATTCAGTAACGACAGTATGACGGGATGGGAGGGTCATATCTTATTTGAAGATTACAGTACGCCGGGAAGAGAGGGTAATTTCTGATTTGAAGATTACAGTACATCGGAAAGAGAGGGTAATATCTGATTCAGTGATTACAATATGCTGGGAAGAGAGAGTAATAAATGATTTGGTGATTACAATACACCAGGGAGCGAGGGTAATCTTTGATTCGGTGATTACAGTACACCGGGAAGAGAGTAATGTATGATTCGGCGATTACAGTATGCTGGGAAGAGAGGGTAATATCTGATTTGAAGATTACAGTGCACCTGGTCAGGAGGTGAACTTTGATTTGGTGATTACAGTACGCTGGGGTGAGAGGGTAAAGTCTGTTTCGCGAATTACATTTCAGGAACCGAGGGTAATATCTGAATCGGTGATTACAGTGTGCTGGGGTAAGAGGGTTATATCTGATTTGCTGATTACAGTACATCGGGAAGAGAGGGTAATATCTGATTCGGTGATTACTGCACACCAGGAAGAGAGGGTAAATTTGATTTGGTGATTACAGTATGCCGGGGAGAGAGGATGAACTTTGATTTGGAGATTAGAGTACATTGGGTAGGGAGGGAGGTAATCTCTGATTCGGTGATTCCAGTATGCTGGGGTGAGAGGGTTATATCTGATTTGGTGATTACAGTACATCGTGAAGAGAGAATACGTAGTATCTGATTTGCTGATTACAGTACATCGGGAAGAGAATGTAATATTTGATTTGGTGATTACACTATGCCAAGAAGAGAATGTAATATCTGATTCGGTGATCACTGTATGCCGGGAAGAGAGGGTAGACTTTGATTCAATGATTACATAATGCTGGGAAGAGAGGATAGTATCTGATTTGGTGATTACAGTAAGCAGGAAGAGAAGGTAAACTTCGATTTGGAGTTTACAGTATGCCAATGTGTGAGGGCAATATCTGATTCGGTGATTACTGTATGACTGGGTGAGAGGGCAATATCTGGTTCGGTGATTACAATATGTCGGCAAGAGAGAGTAATATATGATTTGGTGATTACAGTACACTGGGTGCAATCATCTTTGATTCGATGATTACGATATTCTGGAAAATGAGGGTAATATCTGATTCGTTGATTACAATACACCGGGAAGAGCGGGTAAACTTTGATTCCGTGATTACAGTATGCCTGGGTGTGAGGATAATATCTGATTCGGAGGTTACAGTACAGCGGTTAGGGAGGCTAGGTAATCTCTGATTCAGTGATTTCAGTATGCCGGGTAGAGAGGGTAATTTTTGATTCAATGATTGTGGTATGGCGAGGTTAGAGGATAATCTTTGAATCAGTGATTACTGTGTGCTGGGAAAAGGGGGTGATATCAGATTCTGTGATTACAGTACACCGGGAAGAGAGCATAAACTTTGATTTAGTGATTACAACACGCCTGTGTGTGAGGGTGATATTTGATTCAGGGATTACAGTCCACTGGAGAGCATGGGTGAACTTTGATTTGGTAATTACAGTAAACTGGGGTGTGAGGGTAATATCTGATTTGGTGATTACAGTATGCCGGTAAGAGAAAGTAATATCTCATTCAGTGATGACAGTATGCCAAGAAGGAAGGGTGATATCTGATTTGGTGATTACTGTACACCGGAAGACAGGATAATCTTTGATTCAGTGATTACTGTATGCCAGGAAAAGTGGGTACTATCTGACTTGGTGATTACAGTATGCCGGTAAGAGAGAGTAATATTTGATTCAGTGATTACAGTATGCCAAGAAGGAAGGGTAATATCTGATTCGGTAATTACTGTGTGGCGGAAGAGAGGGTAATCTTTGATTCGGTGATTACAGTATGCTGGGATGAGAGGGTGGTATCTGATTTGGTGATTACAGAACACAGGGGAGAGCAGTTTATATTTTACACTGTGACTACTGTACACCAGAGTGAGAGCCTGTAAATTAGTAATCCTGTAATTAGAGCATAGTGGAGTTTGACGGGAATCTTGATGTAGTTAGAGCAGAAGTTTTTGACGATATGGTTGATCCTGTAATTAGAGCTCATTGGGGTTTGATGGAATCCTTGATCTTGTAATTAGAGCTCATTGGGGTTAGATCGGATGGTTGATCCGGTAATTAGAGTTCACTAAAGTTTGACAGGAACTTTGATCCTGTGATTAGGACTCACTGGAGTTTGATGGTATCCTTGATTCCGTGATTAGAACTCACTGGAGTTTGACGGGATCCTGTGATTATTGCTCACTGGAGTTTGGCAGGATACTTATCCTGTGATTAGAAGTCACTAGAGTTTGATGGTATCCTTGATTCCGTGATTAGAACTCACTGGAGTTTGATGTTGCAGCAGTAGAGGCTCCGATGGAGAGCGCTGATTAGTAAGTAATGGGTAACATTGGGTAAGTTTTTACAGATTACAGGGTAAATAATGTAGCCCCATTGTTTAAAAAGGAGTTAAAGAGATATCTCAGAATTATAGACTGGTCAGCCTGATGTCGGTATTGGGGAAAATACTCAAGTCCATTATTAAAGATTTAATAGAGGGCACTAGGGAAAACAGTGGTAGAATCGGACAGAGTTAGCATGGATTTACGAAAGGGAAATCATGCTTGACAAATCTACTGGAATTCTTTGAGGCTGCAACTGGCATAGTTGATGAGGAAGAGCCAGTAGATGTGGTTCATTTGGACTTTCAGAAGGATTTCTACAAAGCCCCACCTAAGATATTAGTGTGTAAATTTAAAGCACTTGGGATCAGGGGTGTTGTATTGAGATGGATAGAAAACTACTTGGCAGACAGGAAGCAAAGAGGAGGAGTAAACGGGTCTTATTCTGAATGGCAGGCAGTGGCTAGTGGGGTACCGCAGGGATCAGTGCTAGGACCCTAACTATTCACAATGTATAATGATTTAGATGAGGGAATGAAATGTAATATTTCCAAATTTGCAGATGAGTGGGTGGCAGGGTGAGATGCAGAGATGCTTCAATGTGATTTGGACAAGTTGAGTGAGCGTGCAAATGCATGGCAGATGCAGTATAATGTGAATAAATGTGAGATTATCCACTTTGGTAGCAAAAGCACAAAGGCAAAAACAGGAAGGTAGACTATTACCTGAATGACCAAAAATTAGGAGAGGGGAATGTGCAATGAGTCCTGGGTGTCCTTGTACATGCAGGTGCAGCAGACGGTAAAAAAGGCAAATGGTATGTTGGCCTTCATTGTGAGAAGATTTGAGTACAGGAGCAAGGATGTCTTGCTGTAATTATACAGGACCTTGGTGAGGCCACACCAGGAATATTGTGTACAGTTTTGATCTCCTTATCTGAGGAAGGATGTTCTTGTTCGAGAGACCAACAGGTTTGTTTCAAACACTAGCTTTCGGAGCGCTACTCCTTCCTCAGGTGAATCGGGGCAGTGCTCCGAAAGCTAGTGTTTGAAACAAACCTGTTGGACTTTAACCTGGTGTTGTAAGACTTCTGAGGTCTACAAAATTATGAGAGGTATGGACAGGGTGGATAGCAACAAGCTTTTCCCAAGAGTGGGGGTGTCAGTTACAAGGGGTCACGATTTCAAGGTGAGAGGGGGAAAGTTTAAGGGAGATGTGCGTGGAAAGTTTTTTCCGCAGAGGGTGGTGGATGCCTAGAACGCTTTACCAGCGGAGGTGGTAGTGGCGGGCACGATAGCATCATTTAAGAGGCATCTAGACAGGTATATGAACGAGCGGGAACAGAGGGAAGTAGACCTTGTAAAATAGGAGACAGGTTTAGATAAAGGATCTGGATCGGCGCAAATTCGGGAGGGCCGAAGGGCCTGTTCCTGTGCTGTAATTTTCTTTGTTCTCTTTGTTCTTACTGTGCTCACCCCAATCCAATGCCGGCATCTCCACATCATTGTTATAGAGAGTGCCGAGAAGGTTTACCAGACTAATTCCTGGGATGGCGGGACTGACGCATGAGGGGTGGTTGAATGGTTCGTATTATATTTGGTTGAGTTCAGAAGAATGAGGGGGGGGGGGGAATCTCATAGAAACATATAAAATTCTAACTGGACGAGGCAGGATAGATGCAGGAAGGATTTTCCCGATGGTGGAGTGTCCAGGACCAGGGGTCATAGTCTATGGATATGGGATAAACCTTTTAGGACTGTGATGAGGAGAAATGTCTTCACCCAGAGAGTGGTGAACCTGTGGAATTCGTTACCGCAGGATGCAATTGAGGGCAAAACTTTGCCTGTTTTCAAGGAGTAAGATATAGCTCTTGGGGCTAAAGGAATCGAGGGATATTGGGTGAAGGCATGGACAGGATAATCAGCCATGATCATATTGAATGCCGGAAGGGCCAAATGGCCTACCCCTGCTTCTATTTTCTATGTTTCCAGACGTAATGATTAACCCAGTAATTAGAGCTCACTGGAGTTTGACAGGATTCATGATCCTGTAATTAGAGCTCACTGGAATTTGACGGGATCCTTGATCCTGTAATGATAGCTGACAGGAATTTTTCAGGGTCTTTGATCCTGTAATTAGAGCTCACTGGAATTTGACGGGATTGGTTTAAAAAAGAGTTTTATTGGTTTTCACATGTTTGTTTCACATTTCAGATCGTAAGTTAAATTACAAGTTGCATAGCTGTGCATAATAGATAGCAAAAACAACCAAGGAAAAATAAAAATTACAAAAGAGAAAAACCAAAGAGAGAAAAAGAAAACAGAAACAAACAGATCATTATCTATATTTACCTACACTTGTCTCCCCTCCCTCTGTGGTTCCCCTTTGGCTGATCTGCCCCTGCTGTAATCCCCAGTGTGGCCCCAGCATGTATTAACCGGTGTGTTCTTGTTCTTCGCTCTGGTTTTCTGCATGCCCTTGTGCCCGTCCCCCGCAGATTTGTCTCTTGTCCTTCGCGTACATTTTTGCGAGTCTTCGCCCCCTCCCCCGTCCTTCCTCCTCTTTCCCCCACCCCTTTCTTTTCCTTTCTATTCAGTGGCTCGTCCGTGTCTCGCCCCAACCCCCCTTCCTCCCCGTCCCCCCCTTCCTCCCCGTCCCCCCCTTCTCCTTCTCTACTGGTTGCTGGCTATGAAAAGTTCTTGGACCAAGTTGGTGAAGGGTTTCTACGTCCTGTTGGAAGCCTCCTTCCAACCTCCCAGATGGCAAATTTTATCTTTTCCAGTTGGAGGAATTCTGCGATGCCAGACAGCCATTTGCAGTTTTGGGTGGTGCTGCCGATTGCCAGCCGAGCAGGATTCTTCGGCGGGCGATTAAGGAGGCATAGACGAGGGCGTTGGTTCCCCTCCCCATAAAGAGTTCTGGCTGCTCTGAGACCCTCACCCCCACAACCTTGGACATTGCCTTGGATCCTGTAATTAGAGTTCACTGGAGTTTGATGGTATAGTTGATCCTGTAATTAGAGTTCACTGGAGTTTGATGGTATGGTTGATCCTGTAATTAGAGTTCACTGGAGTTTGATGGTATGGTTGATCCTGTAATTAGAGTTCACTGGAGTTTGATGGTATAGTTGATCCTGTAATTAGAGTTCACTGGAGTTTGATGGTATGGTTGATCCTGTAATTAGAGTTCACTGGAGTTTGATGGTATGGTGGATCCTGTAATTAGAGTTCACTGGAGTTTGATGGTATGGTTGATCCTGTAATTAGAGTTCACTGGAGTTTGATGGTATGGTTGATCCTGTAATTAGAGTTCACTGGAGTTTGATGGTATGGTTGATCCTGTAATTAGAGTTCACTGGAGTTTGATGGTATGGTGGATCCTGTAATTAGAGTTCACTGGAGTTTGATGGTATGGTTGATCCTGTAATTAGAGTTCACTGGAGTTTGATGGTATGGTGGATCCTGTAATTAGAGTTCACTGGAGTTTGATGGTATGGTTGATCCTGTAATTAGAGTTCACTGGAGTTTGATGGTATGGTTGATCCTGTAATTAGAGTTCACTGGAGTTTGATGGTATGGTTGATCCTGTAATTAGAGTTCACTGGAGTTTGATGGTATGGTGGATCCTGTAATTAGAGTTCACTGGAGTTTGATGGTATGGTGGATCCTGTAATTAGAGTTCACTGGAGTTTGATGGTATGGTGGATCCTGTAATTAGAGTTCACTGGAGTTTGATGGTATGGTTGATCCTGTAATTAGAGTTCACTGGAGTTTGATGGTATGGTTGATCCTGTAATTAGAGTTCACTGGAGTTTGATGGTATGGTGGATCCTGTAATTAGAGTTCACTGAAGTTTGATGGTATGGTTGATCCTGTAATTAGAGTTCACTGGAGTTTGATGGTATGGTGGATCCTGTAATTGGAGCTCACTGGAGCTTGATGGTATGGTTGATCCTGTAATTAGAGCTCACTGGCGTTTGACTGGATGGTTAATCCTGTAATTAGAGCTCACTGGGGTTTGTCAGGATCCTTGGTCCTGTAAATGTAGCTCACTGGAGTTTGATGGGATTCATGATCCTGTAAATAGAGCTCATTGAAGTTTGACGGGATGCTTGATCCTGTAATTGGAGCACATTGCATTTAAATTGGATGGTTTAACCTGTAGTTCTATAATGCGGAGGTTAGAAAGTGATATTTGATGCTGGAATGAGAGCATGCTTGAGTAAAACTGGATAGGAGAATATTTTAATTACTTCACACTGGGTTAGAGCGGGATATTTAATAACGTAATTAGAGTGCAGTGGAGTTAGATGGGTACATTTGAGCTTTAGTTACAGCATGTTGGGGTTAGAAAGGGAATGTTTCAGTCTCTAATTACAGCACGCTGCATTAAGAAAGGAATATTTGACTCTGTATCCCATGCCAAGGTGAAAACTGAATATTTCAGTCTGTAATTACAGCACACTGGGGCTGTGAGGAATGTTAAAACTCTAACCTCGTGATTCGATTGATATTTGCCATGAACTCTGTTTGATTAATTAACATACATCTGTTAATATAATAAATTTGAAAAAAATTCTTCAAGTAGTTGAAAGTGGAAGTTAGGGCAAGTGTCGCCAGGAGTGGGGTCTTATTTATTCTCTGTCTCTCAAAATGTTAGTCTTCTCTGGAAGTGTGCCATAATTTTCAAATAACACTGGGGTTGTGTCATTAATCAGGGGGTCTCCTGAGAAATGTGCCAGTATCTGCTGGGGGTCCGAAGAACTGGGACATTGAGACCACCGGCAGAAAAGCTAATAAGCAAATTCTGCTGCTGTTTAAAAAGGACACGTTCTCAAAGTGATCTCATCGTGCTTTCTGAAGACTTTGATGTGGTGTGACTGTCTAACACACGGCCTCATTGGAAAATGTTACTGTTCAATGTGCCGACTGTGTTGGGAGATGTAATGGTTCAGGACTGTGGGAAATGAGCTGTTTATAAAATGGATGGAAAACAATTGAGCTGAAGAGCATGTTGCTGCGTTTTCTCTGGCAGAATGTGGAATTTCAGACGCTCTCTCTGTGTCCTGGCCTGAAATCTGCTGCAGCTTGAGGGTATTTTGTAGGCTATTTTGCACATAAGCACTCCCATTTTAGGAGGTAGCAGAGAAACTGTATTGAGCGAAACATTTGAATTTGAATTTATGGGTGTATCACACCCCAAGTTTGAAATGGAATGTTACACGCTGATACCACACTCTGGTCCATCACAGACTCTGCATACCAGGTAAAAAACGTATCTAACTTGAGCATTGGGAGCAATAAGAGATGCCACTGCGAGCACATCAATCATTAGGCACTAGTGGTAAATGTACAGAGATATCACCCTATCCCGATCATTTCTCCAGGGCTGTCCAGTAACCTCTCCAGTTAGGATGTGGAGATGACTGGGGTGGGCTCAGTAAGACGTCTTACCACAGCAGGTTAAAGTCCCAACAGGTTTCACTAGCTTTCTGAGCATCGCTCCTTCATCGGAGTGGCACTCCGAAAGCTAGTGACTCCAAACAAACCTGTTTACCATCGACACCGCAAACTGCCGGCTCAAAGTGGAGAGGATCTCCGAGAAGATCGCGCATATGGACACTGACATCAAGTACACTCACCTGACGAGGGAGCGACGCTCCAAAACCTAGTGATTCCAGATAAATTTGTTATACCTTAACCTGGTGTTGTGAGACTTCTTACTCTCCAGTCAGGAATGCTTGGGGTTAAGTCTCTTCCAGATTTTGGAATGTTCTGGATTCTAGAATGATGTTAGAATGCCTAACCACCTTTACATCCTCCCTGCTCACCATTCAAGGGTCTAATCTCTCTTTTCAGTTGAGGCAGCACTTCACGTATAATGCATCTCCTTCAACCTGGTCAATTGCATTCCAAATGCGGTCTCCTCTACATTTGAATGACTAAACAAAACTGGATAGCTGCTTCGCAGAACACCGTTGGTCCACATGATGTGGAGATGCCGGCGTTGGATTGGGGTGAGCGCAGTAAGAAGTCTTACACCAGGTTAAAGTCCAATAGGTTTGTTTCAAACACTAGCTTTCGGAGCACTGTTCCTTCCTCAGGTGAATGATCCTCTTTAAAAACATCCTCTTTCACCCTGGATTTATTATGATCTTTTGCTTGGCATCAATTTTTGATTGATTAACGCATCTGTGAAATTTACCTGAGGAGGGAGCAGTGCTCCGAAAGCTAGTGTTTGAAACAAACATGTTGGACTTTAACCTGTTGTTGTAAGACTTCTTACTATGCTTACCGTTGGTCCACCCACAGGCAGGACCCAGATCTTTCTGTCGCTTGCCATTTCAACCCCGGTCCTGCTCACTGTCCACCCTTGGCCTGCTGCAATGTTCACTTCGCAAACTGGAGGATTAGCACCTCATCCGATTAGGCATGTGACAGTCTTGGGAATTAAGAGTTCTATAACTTCAGACTATGAACTCTCTCCTCCATCTTCACCCCATTTTTATTTTGTATCAATTTATTTTAATTTCTTCCATCGATCCATTTTTCCCTCATCATTGTCTCCCCTCCCCCCACTCCACTAGGGTCATCTACTCCCTGTTCCAAGTTGTACTATGACGCATTGCTTAACTTTTTCTGCCATGAACACATTCTGATCTCTTAATGTGCCACTATCAGCACCCTTCTTAGCTATTATTACCAGCATTTAAATTTTCTTTGTCTTTTAGTTCACAACATCTTTGTCAATCTCCACCTATCGCTGGCACTCTGTCCAGCCCCATTGCCCAATGCATGCCCCACCCCCACCACAGCAGTATAAATCTCATCCTACAGACCTGCTGCGATTGTCCAGCATTTTCTGTTTTAGCCTCTGTTGTCAGTCTGTTTGTCAAGCATTTAATTGCAGTTTCCTCCACTTCGACATGTGGAAGATCAAAGCTATCACCTTTGAGTTTCTCCACTGGTTCCTTCACTTTCTTCATTCATTATTTTGGGTTGAATCAGACTGGCTTTAACCTCATTGCCTGCTCGACCCTGAGCTGCACTTCCAATCCCCCATGCTCTCCTTCACAAATGGAGCCTATACTGCCACCTAGGTAACGTGGTGAGACTGCCCTCTATCTCAGCCCAGCCACTGCTGAAACTCTTGTCATTGCTTTGGTCACCTCCAGACCTGACTCTTCCAGTGCTTTGCTGGATGGCTTCCCATACAACCCCCTCCCTAAATTTGAGCACTTCAAAACTTTGCCAACACAAGCCTTAACCTACATTAAACCCCATTCATCCACTGCCCTTGTCTTTGCTAGCCACGATGTGGAGATGCTGGCATTGGACTGGGTGAGCACAGTTAGAAGTCTTACAACACCAGGTTAAAGTCCAACAGGTTTGTTTGGAATCACTAGCTTTCGGAGCATCTTAAAGGAGCTGTGCTCCGAAAGCTAGTGATTCGAAACAAATCTGTTGGACTTTAACCTGGTGTTGTAAGACTTCCTACTTGGCTTTGCTGACCTATATTGCCTCCGCATCTCCTCCTGGATTTTAAATTCCTTCAGACCTTGCCCCTCCAAATCTCTGCAACTTCTTCCAGTCTAACATCACCCTCCAGAAGACTCTGGATCGGCCCTTTTGTGCAACCCCACCTGACTTTGCACCACCAGTTGCAAGAAACCTTCAACTATCTTGCTGCAGGCTCTATAATCCCCTCCCCAAAAATCTTCACACGTCTCTCCATTTCCCCTTTAAGATCCTCTTTAAAAACATCCTCTTTCACCATAGATTTATTATGATCTATTACTTGGCATCAATTTTTGATTGATTAATGCGTCTGTGAAATGCCTCAGGATATTTTTCTGCATTAAACAAGCAGATTAATGCAAATTATTGTTATAAGAAACAGAGAGACGATCGGTCCATTTTATTTAAACATGGGGCGCGATTCTCCGCTGCCCACGACGGGTCGGAGAATAGCGGGAGGGCCTTCCCGACCTCCCGCTATTCTCCCCCCACGGCCGCCCCACGACACGAATCGCTGCTCGCCGTTTTTTTACGGCGAACAGCGGTTCTCCCCTAGCCGATGGGCCGAGTTCCCAGGCCTTTATGGCCGTTTTCACGAACGCAAACACACCTGCTCTCACCGTTCGTGAAAACGGCCGCAAAGTGCCGTTCCCGACAACCATGGCACCGATTGGCATGGCCGCACCACGGCCGTGCCAAGGGTGGCATGGGCCCGCGATCGGTGCCCACCGATCGCGGGCAGCAGGTCCGAAACCCGCGCACTCTTTGTTCCTCCGCCGCCCCGCAGGATCAGTCCGCGGGGCGGCTGAGGGGCATGACGGCCCGCACATGCACGGGTTTGAAGCATATGCGTGATGACGTCATCTGTGCATGCGCGGGTTGGAGCCGTCCAATCCGCGCATGCGCGGCTGAAGTCATCGTGCGCGTCAGCCGCCGTGACCCTTGGCGCGCGGGCTTAGCGACGGTCGCTAAGCCTGCGATGCCGTGCTTCGCGGGGCCGCGCTGCTACCCCCGACCGGGGGGGGAGAATCAGGTCCCGGGAGGGGGCGCGGAGGCTGCCGTGAAACACGGCCAGTTTCACGGCAGCCTTTACAACTCTCCACATTTGCGGAGAATCGCGCCCATGGTGTTGAAAACTTCTTTGGAAAGCAAACGTCTGCGATGAGTTGTTGAACTTGGAGAAACTGGGTTAAAGATCCGTGGCGATACAGTTTTTTCATATAGCTTTGAATCACAAGGTGATGTCAGATACTCAGTTCCTTCAAAAAGAAAAAAAACTTGCCTTTTTGCAGCACCTTTCATAACTTTGCAACCCAAAGCAATTTGTAGTGAATGCTGGCCGCTGTTGTATTGTCAGAAATGAGCAAGCCGATTTGAACGTAATAAGATATTCTGGGGGGGGTTTGGAGTTGGCTGTGGAATAAATATTGATCTGGTCATCTCTAGTCTTTTGATCATGAATCTTTTGCTTGCACCTGAGTGGGTAAATGATGCCTTGGATATCGCCTCACCTGAAAGACGACATCTCTGACACTGCAGCACTACCTGAAGTTTATTATGCCCTTAAATCCCTGGATTGGGATTTGACCCACAACTTTCTCCCTCAGGAGGGAGTGCCACCATGAACCACAGTTGACACTTAGGACCAAGAAATCTTTTATTAATATCTCTGTGGGTTTTGAGGAAGATTGAATTATGTGGGGAGGTATTGGTGGATGGGCTTTGACAACCTTGACTGGAGTTTTTGCACAGGATCTCATGTACGGTATGTCTACTAACTCTACATGAAAACTGAGAACTCCTCTTTGTATGTCTTCCGTATGGTACATTGAAAAGGAGACGCAATGGTTCCAACTGGTACCAATTAACAGTGAACTATGGCTTTGAAACCTCACCCATATATAAATTGCATTTTTCTTTAACCAGTTAATAATAATCTTTATTGTCACAAGTAGGTTTACATTAACACTGCAAGTAAGTTACTGTGACAAGCCCCTAGTCGCCACACTCTGGCGCCTGTTCGGGTACACTAGGGAGAATTCAGAGTGGCCAAAGTACCTAACAGCACATCTTTTGGGACTTGGGGGAGGAAACCGGAGCACCCGGAGGAAACCCAAGCAGACACAGGGAGAACGTGCACATTCCACCCAAGCCGGGAATCAAACCTGGGACCCTGGCGCTGTGAAGCAACAGTGCTAATCACTATGCTACCTTGCCACCCAGTTGGTCAACGGAGTGACAGGGCTCCAGATCCCTGGGATAAGGTGGTCAGATGGGGGCAGTACAGCCCACACAGTCCCTTCCTCCTCTGTTCTTGATATAGAAGCTGAAACAGACTTACTTTAGGTGGCCTAGGTGACCCAGGGCAGAGGAAAGGGAAGAAATAATTTAAAATAATCATTAAAATATTACATTTTGTAGCATATGAACCTGTAAAAGTAAGCAAAATGGATTTTGAGAATTAAAAACAGGGCTTTACAGGTAGAAAGCAAAGAGGTATGAGGCCCCATACTGAATTGTGTCTTCCACTTTGGCTACAGTACTTCAGGGAAGATGTCAAGGCTTTGGAGAAGGTGTAGAAGATGCTGCCAGGGTCAAAAAGGGCTTTACTGATGAGAAATTAGGGTGCCCTCATTAGGCACAGAAATTGACTTCAGGTGCTCACAAATATGAGGTGTTTGATGTGGTAAGTTGGAAAATGCATTCCTTTTGGTCAGTGGGAAAGTGTCTAAGAAACATAGATTTCAGATCTAAGAGAGATCAGGGGCAGGTTTCTCCGTCCTGCCATGCCAGATTTCCGGTTCAGCATGCCGTCGAGATTCTCCATTTCGCCGACTGTCGATGGGTTTTCTCATTGTGGGGCAGCCCCACACCATCAGGAAACCCCCGAGCTGCCGGCAAAACGGAGCATCCTGACGGCAGAGAATTCAGGCCCAGGAGTTTTCTTTGTATACTGTGTTATTGGGACATTAAATGACTTACCAGAAATAGTGGTGTAAGCAGAATCCCGAATTGGGCAGGGACTAAGTGGTAGTGCTTTCAGAGAGCTGACACAAGAGTCGTGGTCAGATGGGCAGCTCCTTTATTGCGAAGTTTCAGGATTTTCGAAGCGACGCTAAAATGTGAGGTGAAGATTGAATCACGAGAATCGGAATCTCTGACTGATTTTTCTGAAATTGTTTTTGGGTTGGAATTGTACCTCAGACGTTTGTTTTCACGACATGGCCACATCTTGTGCAGCCAATCACTAGCTAGAACTACACATGGGAAGAGGGCCAACGCCCTGGCTTTTGCTTCCCCCATCGCCCGCCAGAGAATCCTGCTCGGCTGGCGATCAGCAGCGCCACCCACAGCTGCAGACTGGCTGGCAGACCTATCAGAATTTCTCCACCTGGAGAAGATCAAGTACACCAACAGAGGGTCAGACGAGGCTTGCACAAAGCATGGGGGCTATTCATCAGCCTGTTCCAAGACCTGTTCGAGGCCAATAGTGATGAGGAAGTAAAGAGGGAGGGGGAGAGCGAGGAAGGCAGACGGGAGCACACAATTGGAGAGGAGGGAGGGGGGCAAGGAGGGAACCCAAGAAGAGAGACATGGGGAAAAAGGGAGGAGTGGAGGAGCAGGGAGCACTAAACCCTTCCCCCCTCACCCCTACGAACCCACAAAGACTACAACAGGAACCACATAAGATGGAACGAAGTACCGCAATACGTCACCCTTATTTTAACCAACAGTGGAAACAACCTGCCTGCATCTATCCTATCTATTCCTTTCCATAATTTTATATGCTTCTATAAGATCCCTCCCTCGCATCCTTCTAATTTCCAACGAGTACAATCCCAGTCTACTCAACCTCTCCTCATAATCCAACCCCTTCAGCTCTGGGATTAACCTAGTGAATCTCCTCTGCACACCCTCCAGCGCCAATGTGTCCTTTCTCAGGTAAGGAGATCAAAACTGAACACAATACTCCAGGTGTGGCCTCACTAACACCTTATACAATTGCAGCATAACCTCCCTAGTCTTAAACTCCATCTCTCTAGCAATGAAGGACAAAACTCCATTTGCCGCCTTAATCACCTGTTGCACTTGTAAATCAACTTTCTGTGACTCATGCACGAGCACACCCAGGTCTCTCCGCACAGCAGCACTTTTTAATATTTTATCATTTAAATAATAATCCCTTTTGCTGTTATTCCTACCAAAATGGATAACCTCACATTTGTCAACACTGTATTCCATCTGCCAGACCCTAGCCCAATCACTTAACCTATCCAAATCCCTCTGCAGACTTCCGGTATCCTCTGCACTTTTTGCTTTACCACTCATCTTAGTGTCGTCTGCAAACTTGGACACATTGCACTTGGTCCCCAACTCCAAATCATCTATGTAAATTATGAACAATTGTGGGCCCATCACTGATCCCTGAGGGACACCACTAGCTACTGATTGCCAACCAGAGAAACGGCCATTAATCCTCACTCTATGCTTTCTATCAATTAACCAATCCTCTTTCTATGCTACTACTTTACCCTTAATGCCATGCATCTTTATCTTATGTAGAAACCTTTTATGTGGCACCTTGTCAAAGCTTTCTGGAAATCCAGATATACCACATCCATTGGCTTCCCGTTATCTACCGCGCTGGTAATGTCCTCAAAAAATTCCACTAAATTAATTAGGCACGAGCTGACCTTTATGAATCCATGCTGCGACCGCCCAATGGGACAATTTCCATCCAGATGCCTCGCTATTTCTTCCTTGATGATAGATTCCAGCATCCTCCCTACTACCGAAGTTAAGCTAACTGGCCTATAATTACCCGCTTTCTGCCTACCTCCTTTTTTAAACAGTGGTGTCATGTTTGCTAATTTCCAATCCGCCGGGACCACCCCAGAGTCTAGTGAATTTTGGTAAATTATCACTAGTGCATTTGCAATTTCCTTAGCCATCTCTTTTAGCACTCTGGAATGCATTCCATCAGGGCTAGGAGACTTGTCTACCTTTAGCCCCATCAGCTTGCCCATCACTACCTCCTTAGTGATAACAATCATCTCAAGGTCCTCACCTGTCATAGCCTCATTTCCATCAGTCACTGGCCTATTATTTGTCTTCCACTGTGAAGACTGACCCAAAAAACCTGTTCAGTTCCTCAGCCATTTCCTAATCTCCCATTATTGAATCTCCTTCTCATCCTCTAAAGGAACAATATTTACCTTAGCCACTCTTTTTTGTTTTATATATTATCGACTACAGCTCTGCCTTCAACACCATAATCCCAGCCAAGCTCATACCAGAGCTCCAAAACCGAGGACTTGCCTCCTCACTCTGCAACTGGATCCTCGACGTTCTGACCCATAGACCACAATCAGCAAGAATAAACAACACCTCCATGATCGTCCTCATTATCAGAGCCCCGTAAGGCTGCGTACTTAGCTCCCTACTACACTCCCTATACACACACAAGTGCGTGGGCATAATTTGGCTCCAACTCCATCTGCAAGTGCTGACTACACGACCATAGTGGATCGGATCTCGAAGAACGACGAGTCAGGATACAGGAGGGAGATAGAGAACTTAGTGGACTGGTGCAACAACAGCAATCTCTCCCTCAATGCCAGCAAAACTAAAGAGCTGGTCATTGATTTCAGGAAACAAAGTATTGTACACACATGGTAGCACAGTGATTAGCACTGTTGCTTCACAGCACCAGGGTCCCGGGTTCGATTCCCAGCTTGGGTCACTGTCTTTGCGGAGTCTGTATGTTCTCCCCGTGTCTGCATGCATTTCCTCTGGGTACTCCGGTTTCCTCTCATAGGTCCTGAAAGACGTACTGTTAGGTGAATTGGGCGTTCTGAATTCTCCCTCAGTGTACCCGAACAGATGCTGGAGTGTGGCGACTAGGGGCTTTCCACAGTAACTTAATTAGGGGCCTCACGGTAGCATGGTGGTTAGCATCAATGCTTCACAGCTCCAGGGTCCCAGGTTCGATTCCCGGCTGGGTCACTGTCTGTGTGGAGTCTGCATGTCCTCCCCGTGTGTGCGTGGGTTTCCTCCGGGTGCTCCGGTTTCCTCCCACAGTCCAAAGATGTGCGGATTAGGTGGATTGGCCATGCTAAATTGCCCGTAGTGTAAGGTTAATGGGGGGATTGTTGGGCTACGGGTTACGTGGGTTTAAGTAGGGTGATCATTGCTCGGCACAACATCGAGGGCCGAAGGGCCTGTTCTGTGCTGTACTGTTCTATGTTCTATGTTCTAATTGCAGTGTTAATGTAAGCTACTTGTGACAATTATTATTATTACACACCAGTCTGCATCAATGGGGCCGACTTGGAGATGGTTGATAGCTTCAAATTCCTAAGTGTGCACATCACCAAAAATCTGTGCTGGCCCATCCACATTGATGCTACCACCAAGGAAGCACAACAGTGCCTATACCTCCTCAGGAAACTAAGGAAATTCGGCATGTCCACACTGACTCTTCCCAACTTATAAAGAAAGCATTCTATCTCGCTGCAGCACTACCTGGTGTGGCAATTGCTCGGCCCAAGACTGCAAGAAACTTTAGAGAGTCGTGAACACATCCCAGTCCATCACACAAACCTGCCTCCCATCCATTGACTCTATCTACACCTCCCGCTGCCTGTGGAAAGCGGGAAGCATGATCAAACATCCCTCCTACCCGGCTTACTCATTCTTCCAACTTCTTCCATCGGGCAGGAGATGCAAAAGTCTGAGAACATGTATGAACAGTTCAAAAATAGCTTCTTCCCCGCTGTTTCCAGGTTTGTACAATGACCCTCTTATGGACCAGCCTGTATACTTCACCCGATGCCGGTGTCTACATATTTCCATTATGTACCCTGTGTTGCCCTATTACGTCTTTTCTTTTCATGTACTAAATGATCTGTTGGGAGCTGCGCGCAGGAAAATACCTTTCACTGTACCTCGGTACACGTGACAATAAACTGTTCCAATTCCAATTCCACTGTAAAAATGGGAAAATACCAATAAAATTATATTTTTTAAAAAATCTCCAAATAATCAACACCTAACCCTTCAAGCAACACTACCTCGACATGTGGCAGCATCTGCAGCTGTTCTAGTACAGCTACAACACTGGCATCTACCCTGAAAAGAGGAAAATTGCCCAAGTGTGTCCTATAAGAAAGAAACAGGACAAATCCAACACAGCCAATTACCGCCCAATCAACCTTTCTCCATCATCAGCTAAGTGATGGAAGGAGTCTTCAACAGTACTATCAAGCAGCACTTACTCAGCATTAACCTGCTCACGGACACTCAGTTTGGGTTCTGTCAGGGTCACTCAGCTCCTGACCTCATTATAGTCTTGGTTCAAACATGGGCAAAAGAGCTGAATGCTGGAGGTGAGAGTGACTGTCCTTGACATCAAGGCAGCATTTGACTGAGTATGGCATCAAGGAGCCCGAGCTAAACTGGAGCCAATGGGAATTAGGGGGAAAACTCTCTGCTGGTTGGAATCATACCTGGAACAAAGGAGGATGGTTGTGGCTGTTGGAGGTTGATCATCTCAGCTCCAGGACATCACTGCAGGAGTTTCTCAGGGTAGTGTCCTGGGCCCAACCATCTTCAGCTACTTCATCAATGATCTCCCTTCCATCATAAGGTCAGAAATGGGGATGTTTGCAGATGACTGCACAATGTTCAGCACCATTCGTGATTCCTCTGATGATTGATGCAGTCCATGTTCAATTGCAGCAAGACCTAGACAATATCCAAGTTTGGGCTGACAAGTGGCAAGTTACATTTGCGCCACACAAGGGCCAGGCAATGAGATGATCTAACCACCACGCCTTGACATTCAATGGCATTACCATCGCTGAATCCCCCACAGTCAACATCCTCGGGGTTACCATTGATCAGAAACTGAACTAGACTAACCATATTAATACTCCGGTTAACAGGGCAGGTCAAAAGCTGGGAATCCCATGGCAAGTAACTCACCTCCTGACCCCCCCCACCTCCCCCCCCCCCCCCCCCCCCCCCCCCCTTTCAAATCCTGCAGGTCCCCTTCTAAGTCACTCACCATCCTGACTTGAAAATATATCAGGTCAAAATCCTGGAACTCCCTCCCTGACAGCACAGTCCCTCCCTAACAGCACAGTCCCTCCCTAACAGCACAGTGGGTGTACCTACACCTCAAGGACTGCAGCGGTTCAAGAAGGCAACTCGCCACCATCTTCTGAAGGACGACGAGGGATGGGCAATAAATGTTGGCCAAACCAGCGACGCTCACATCCTGTAAATGAATTTTTAAAATTACACATTGGATTTATCAGCCATCTTGGATTTCATTGAACTGGTGTGGAAGCAAGTCATCCTGAATCCTGAGGGATGGCCGAAGATGAAGAACCGCATGTCTTTGTCTGCGTTTCATTCTCTTTAAGTGTTTTAGTTCTGTCCGTTAACGCTGAGCCAGGGAACTTCTTTAGATCTTTCCATTCCAGAATGGAACTTGTGACCGGGGATTGTTTTAAAAAGTATTCTGGGATTTATATACAGAGGAATTGAATATAAAAGCAGCAAAGTAATGCTGAATTTGTGTAAGTTGCCAGTAGCTCACCGTTGGAATATTTGCAGTTCAGGACAATATGACAAATATTGCAGCTATGGGCAGAGTAAGTGACGGCACTGAGAGGTGTAGCTCTGAGAAGAGGTGTAGCTCTGAGAAGAGCTTGCAAAAGGTTTCTATTCACTGGAATGAAACCAGTTAAAGAGGCTTAAGGCTGGCAGATACAAATGGAGGTTTTAACAGTTTTAGAGAGGGTAAATAATGAAGAGGTTGATCAATTCATAACAAGGAGACCTTCCTCAAGGTTCTCATGAGAACACAGAGGAAAGCCACAGGAAATGTTTCTTCCACCTGTTTTATCACAAATGACTATTGCAACATAAATGTTATTTTTTAGAAGAGTCTATAAATGGATGGACATAAAAAAGATTAAAGTGAGCAGATCTAGTTGCATTGCCATGATCACGATGCAATACCTGCGCTGTCATACTTTGGGGTTCATGGGGGTTAGAACCCGGGGATTATAATAATCTTTATTGCCACAAGTAGGCTTACATTAACACTGCAATTAAGCTACTGTGAAAAGCCCGTAGTCGCCACATTCTGGCGCCTGTTCGAGTACACAGAGGGAGAAATCAGAATGCCCAAATTACCGAACAGCACGACTTTCGGGAATTGTGGGAGGAAACCGGAGCATCCGGAAGAAATCCACACAGACAAGGGGAGAACGTGCAGACCCCACACAGACAATGACCCAAGCCAGGAATCGAACTTGGAACACTGGAGCTGTGAAGCAACAATTCTAGCCATTGTGCTGCCATTTCGCCCACAGAATGTGCAAACTCCACACGGACAGTAACCCAGGGCTGGGATTCGAACTCAGTGGTGTAGGTAGCAGTGCTAACCACCGTGCCGCGTGCTGCCCTCGCTCAACTTCCTCTTGCCTTGTTCGAGCCCGGGATCCACTCTTACCAGGCTCATGATGTGGACTCCAGCTAGCTGTACCCTGGGGAGGTGTGGCACATGCTGGGGGAGACATTTCTCACCGGGCAGAGGCCGCAAGTGAAGAACATGAGCGGGCATGTCTACAATGAGTTTTGATCAGTATTGCGTTAATGTAGGTTAGAGAGGCACAGCATAAACAGATTGTTTCGTTTAAGGAAAACATTGTGTCTTGTTTTTATCCCCAGAAGAATTGTCCTTACCAGTAGCATCAGGGGCTGCATTGTGGTCCACCTCACAAATATCAGATGTTGAGGTACTGCTGTGTGTGAATGCTAGGCTAATAAGCTGCTTACTGTCAGGGATAGTTTCACAGCTCTTTATAGGGATCTTGGATATGCCCCAGTTGACCAAATGCTTTTGCTCTAGGTTTACGTTGCACTGACAGTGTTATCCTATAATAAGGTCTCTTGCACCAGTCACAAAACGAAAGCATACCTTACCTTTTTTTGTGTTCTCTAGGTATGGGAGCATATAGTGTGGGAAAGGGAAAACCATCTTCCTGTTTTCTCTCTCTCTGTTTTGTTCCAAGGTGTGAAATATATTGGGGAAGGATGCTGAAGTACCTATAATGTTTTATTAGTCATAGCAGAGTGTCAACTGTACTGCTCTCCACCCTGTCTTCATATTCCTTGTGTCATTGTGGCGTTCGGTCCGAAATCCTGTGGTGTGCTGGTAACTAAGGGTGGAGTAGGTTCAGCTCAGTGGGCAAGATAGCTAGTTTGTGATGCAGATCAAGGCCAGCAGCGCGGGTTCAATTCCCGTACCAGCTGAGAATTCTGAATATTCCCTCCGTGTACCCGAACAGGTGCCAGAATGTGGTGACTAGGGGCTTTTCACAGTAACTTAATTGCAGTGTTCATGTAAGCCTACTTGTGACAATAAGGATTATTTATTTTATTATTTTATTTACAGTATGGGCTCAATGTCTCTGTCCCATTGCAACTCACCAGTAGGTTATTAAACTGTCAGTCAAAGTTAACCTGCACAGCAACCCCGAGACAGAAAGGTTCCCCTCCTGTCCTTTCTTTCCTCCTATTCTCCTGCCCTCACTCTCTCTCCTGTGCCTCTGCTTTCTATTTCAAATCTCCATTTCGGACTCTGTATTTTACATTCTGTATTTCCAGTGCCTTATGATGCTTCCCAAATCTCTGCTGCCCGTTTCCTATATTTCCTCGTTTACAAATCTCCAGCTTTCTGGAAGAGCACAGGTTACAGTCTCTGTGAATGTGCTGCAGTATTCCCCCTATCCTTTTCAAACTCACTCCACCCTTTCCCTCATGGGGCAGGTCTTTCTCCATCGCTCCTATTGTCCAGTTCAATGGGACAGTCGTTGGTTGGTTCAACTTTTATCTTTTTGATTGTAGCCATAGCAGCAGTTTGCTCTTTCCTCTCCGACATCCTTACCTTTGGAATTAGCCAAGTTTCCATTCTTGACTTCCTCCATTTCCTCATCGAGATGATCCTCTGTTGATGTCATTAGCAAACAAGGGGTTAGCTTTCATATTTACTTTCACGGCACCTAGCTTTACCTCAACACCAACTCTCTCAACCTTTCCATTACATCCGTACTTCTTATTTATGTTGAGCTGCAATTTCGACTTATTAAACATTGAAGATTGAAACCATTGAATTTAGCTCCTGTGATGAATGACATGCCCTTGGTCATTGAATCCATTCCCCTTCTTGATTGGATACTGGACCATACTGTTTGCAACCTCAGTGCTCCAAATATATTTCTTCTCCAGTGCAAAGACAGTTTACTCCCATCTCAGAAACATTTCCCAATTCTGGCTTTACGCCAACCCATCTAGGTGTTGAAATCGTCATCCAATGCTGACACGGTGGCGCAGTGGTTAGCACTGCTGCCTCACGACGCTGAGGGCCCGGGTTCGATCCCGACCCCAGGTCACTGTCCGTGGGGAGTTAGCACATTTTTAGGTCATCATTGGCTACAGGAATAGTGCCAGAGGACTGGAGGATAGCAAATGTGGTCCCTTTGTTCAAGAAGGGGAGTAGAGATAACCCCGGTAACTATAGGCCGGTGAGCCTAACGTCTGTGGTGGGTAAAGTCTTGGAGAGGATTATAAAAGATACGATTTATAATCATCTAGATAGGAATAATATGATTAGGGATAGTCAGCATGGTTTTGTGAAGAGTAGGTCATGCCTCACAAACCTTATCGAGTTCTTTGAGAAGGTGACTGAACAGGTACACGAGGGTAGAGCAGTTGATGTGGTGTATATGGATTTCAGTAAAGCGTTTGATAAGGTTCCCCACGGTCGGCTATTGCAGAAAATACGGAGGCTGGGGATTGAGGGTGATTTAGAGATGTGGATCAGAAATTGGTTAGTTGAAAGAAGACAGAGAGTGGTAGTTGATGGGAAATGTTCAGAATGGAGTTCAGTTGCGAGTGGCGTACCACAAGGATCTGTTCTGGGGCCGTTGCTGTTTGTCATTTTTATAAATGACCTAGAGGAGGGCGCAGAAGGATGGGTGAGTAAATTTGCAGACGACACTAAAGTCGGTGGAGTTGTAGACAGTGCGGAAGGATGTTGCAGGTTACAGAGGGACATAGATAAGCTGCAGAGCTGGGCTGAGAGGTAGCAAATGGAGTTTAATGTGGAGAAGTGTGAGGTGATTCACTTTGGAAAGAATAACAGGAATACGGAATATTTGGCTAATGGTAAAATTCTTGGTAGTGTGGATGAGCAGAGGGATCTCGGTGTCCATGTACATAGATCCCTGAAAGTTGCCACCCAGGTTGATAGGGTTGTGAAGAAGGCCTATGGTGTGTTGGCCTTTATTGGTAGAGGGATTGAGTTCCGGAGCCATGAGGTCATGTTGCAGTTGTACAAAACTCTAGTACGGCCGCATTTGGAGTATTGCGTACAGTTCTGGTCGCCTCATTATAGGAAGGACGTGGAAACTTTGGAATGGGTGCAGAGGAGATTTACCAGGATGTTGCCTGGTATGGAGGGAAAATCTTGTGAGGAAAGGCTGATGGACTTGAGGTTGTTTTCGTTAGAGAGAAGAAGGTTAAGAGGTGACTTAATAGAGGCATACAAAATGATCAGAGGGTTAGATAGGGTGGACAGCGAGAGCCTTCTCCCGCGGATGGAGGTGGCTAGCACGAGGGGACATAGCCTTAAATTGAGGGGTAATAGATATAGGACAGAGGTCAGAGGTGGGTTTTTTACACAAAGAGTGGTGAGGCCGTGGAATGCCCTACCTGCAACAGTAGTGAACTCGCCAACATTGAGGGCATTTAAAAGTTTATTGGATAAGCATATGGATGATAAGGGCATAGTGTGGGTTAGATGGCCTTTAGTTTTTTTCCATGTCGGTGCAACATTGAGGGCCGAAGGGCCTGTACTGTGCTGTATCGTTCTATGTTCTATTCTCCCCGTGTCTGCGTGGGTCTCACCCCCACAACCCAAAAAGACGTGCAGGGTAGGTGAATTGGCCACGCTAAATTACCCCTTAATTGGGGAAAAAAAGAATTGGATACTCTAAATAAAAACAAAATCGTCATCCATGCTGTTGTAACTTATAAATTCAACTATTCTAGTGCTCTCTTTGATGGTCTCTTATTTGTAAGCTTCAGCTCTGCTAATAATAATCTTTTATTGTCACAAGTAGATTTACATTAACACTGCAATGAAGTTACTGTGAAAAGCCCCTAGTCGCCACATTCCAGCGCTTGTTCGGGTAATGAGCCGGTATGGGAATTGAACCTGCGCTGCTGGCCTTGTTCTGCATTACAAACCAGCTGTCTTGGCCACTGACCTAAACCAGCTACCCATATTGTGTGCAGCACACAGTCCTACTTGCTTGTCATTGCCTTTCCCTGTTAGCCTACATTGGCTCTTATTGTCCCACTGTCCCCAATTTAGAATTCTCATCCTTGAGTTTAAATCCTTCCATGGCCTTGCATCCTATCGCTCAAACAAACACCTTCTTCACCACATAAGCTCGCCCTTCCACTTGACTCTGGTCTTTCCTGTATCTGCTTCATTCCTTTACTCTCTCTATGTTCCCTGCTTTCACTTTTTCACATGCTTGCTGCCCCCCCCCCCCCCCCCCAACAGTTCCTCATGATTCTGCTTTGGATCAGCAACTTTTCTAAACATCATACATATTATGAAGTGCAGTGTGTCCTTTGTCATACAGCTGACAGCACTGGCAACACCTTCCAGAACATTCCCAGAAAACAGACACCCAATTCCAGAGCTGATGTTTTTCTGGCAAGGTGTAGCATGCCTCGACAGTGTAACATCATAGCTTCCTCTGCACATTTGGAATAGAATCTCTCTTTCTCTCCAATGAGCAGGTGATGTCAGTGAGGGGAGTTATAGGAAAATTCTCTGCAGTCAGAAACCTGGAAGGAAATTGGTACTTCGGGATTTTTTATAATTAGTATATGGGATATGAGCGTCTCTGGCAAGACCAGTATTTATTGTCCACCTCTACTTGACCTGAATTGATTGGCTTTCTAGGTCATTTCAGAGGGCATTTAAGAGTCAACCACATTGCTGTAGGTCTGGAGTCACATGCGTCAAGGCATCTTGGGCTAGCGTGCAGTCAATTCCTGCCCCACTTGACCTGGAGTCGCAATATAGGTGAAATTAAATTTTATTTAAAATTCCTAAGGTCCTTAGTTGAGCCCAATAAACTAGCCACCAGGTTTGTAATTTTAAAACACAAGTAACCTTTTATTATATATAATATTATCACTGAACAACTGAAATTTAACTGACTAGCTACTACCTATTTCCCAACCCCCCTTCCTAACTTGATCCACTCTTTATATATACACACACAGGAAATCAACACAGATGGGAAAGGCTGGTGGATAGGGAAAGAAAAATATGAATAAAAAATAAAGGCAGAAGCATCCTTGATGTACTGTGATGACTTACAGGCAATATCTTTCTGAGGTTCAGACTTTCGCTTTGGTGCGCCTTACTTCTTGGCTTGAGGTTTCCTCTGGCAAAGTTGTCTACTTGATCTGCAGACTTGAGCATCATTTCAGCTTCACAGCAAATGATGTGCCAGACACTCTGCTTTCAGAACAATAGAGCAGTTATTTCACTTCAAGCAGGACAGAGAGCGTTCTAAGTGCTCTGCTAAGTTCTCATAGAGAGCATCATGCAGGAACTGATCACTGACTGTTGCCAGGCAGAAGACTGTCCCTGGACAATCCACCGATAACCCAGCGGACCAAGTCCGTCCAAAGCTGATTCCTAAGATCCACTTGATGCGGAGGAGCCTGGTTTCTCCTCTCCAAAGTAAAAAACCTGGGAACGCTGAGTCCTGGCAAATAGGCAGGCTGTTTCGACAGCCTGCTTCAAGGCACATCCCGATTGTGGGTCCATGGACCAAAATAATAAAATAAAAGAAATGGGAACAAAGAAATAACAAGAAGGGCTCTTACACATGTAGGCCAGATCAGGTAAGGGTGGCAGATTTCCTTTCCTTGAGGACATTAGTGAATGTATCCTGAATTATAGTGGCCTGTCTGCATCAGAGTGAAATGGGCATTTGACACTATTTAATATGATCGGGATTGCATAACCTCATCAGAAGATATGATTTGCACTTGTGTATCCGGTTGATCTTTGAAATTGCATCCAATATTCCAGCTGAGAGTTCGGCTCTGAATGTACAATTTCCTTCCCACCTGAACTTTTGCTCTTCTGGTGGGTCCTGAATCTGCGAGATTCAACTCAATGGGGTCGATGTGCCTTCTGATAGCTCACCTAACTGCTATTCTTCAGGTAGAAGACTTGGAAGTGAGCATTGGTAGGAATTTTAATGGATAAACTGCAGTCCTGTAACTGTGGTGAGCGAACATAGCACAGGCCAAAGATCAAGCTCAAAACCATGCCGGTCTGAATGGTTTATATGAAGAGCAAGTGGTGCATTTAGCCCAGCGAGTCAGTGCTCGAGGTTGTTATCCCAACAACTCAATATTTTGCTCAGTCTGATTGGGGATCTGGCACAAATATTTTTTTAGGCTTGGTTTTGCTCCAATAAACATTCATTCTGGGACTGAGTTCCAGCAGTTGATGAAAACAATGCTCGTTTGAGCCTGGGCAGCATTCCATTATCTGTCAACTCCCAATGGGGATCCCTCCAGATCCACATATAGGCAGAAGGATTTGCTGAGTGCAGTGGGCTACATCCTTTCACATTAACTTTCTGTACAGTTTCATACTTTTTCCTAATGAAGAGTATAGGCCCACACTGACCCACTGTGACAATGAGTGTAGTAGTTTATACTTGAGCGTCACTGGGTCAGTGGGTTAGGGTTCTGAGGTATTTTTTTAAGCGCCTGCAGTAATCAGTGGGAAAACAGCTGAGGAGAGCCCAATGTTGGCGTGGCAGGATGATGCCGGATGGGCAGGCTGTGGGATCTGTATTGTGGAAATGGTTTTTAATTATTGCCGTGTTGGTTCCATTCCTCCTGAAACAGGGCTACGGCTGTTCTTCCTCAGCATGGTGGCTTTAACCATGATGTGAAGATTGTGAGAGTATCCCTGGGACAGTGGGTTTCAGTTGTGAGAGTGTCACTGGGACAGTGGGTTACAGGTGTGAGAGTGTCACTGGGACAGTGGGTTACAGGTGGGAGAGTGTCACTGGGACAGTGGGTTACAGATGTGAGAGAGTCACTGGGACAGTGGGTTACAGTTGAGAGAGTGTCACTGGGACAGTGGGTTACAGTTGAGGGAGTGTCACTGGGACAGTGGGTTACAGATGTGAGCGTGTCACTGGGACAGTGGGTTACAGATGTGAGTGTGTTACTGGGACAGTGGGTTACAGTTGTGAGTGTGTCACGGGGACAGTGGTTACAGTTGTGAGAGTGTCACGGGGACAGTGGGTTACAGTTGTGAGAGTGTCACTGGGACAGTGGGTACAGTTGTGGGAGTGTCACTGGGACATTGGGTAACAGGTGTGAGAATGTCACTGGGACAGTGGGTTACAGATGTGAGAGTGTCACTGGGACAGTGGATTACAGATGTGAGAGTGTCACTGGGACAGTGATTTACAATTGTGAGAGTGTCACTGGGACAGTTGGTTACAGTTGTGCGAGTGTCACTGGGACAGTGGGTTACAGCCGTGAATGTCACAGGAACAGTGGGTTACAGATGTGAGAGTGTCACGGGGACAGTGGGTTACAGTTGTGAGTGTCACTGGGACAGTGGGTTACAGTTGTGAGAGTGTCACTGGGACAGTGGGTTACAGTTGTGAGCGTGTCACTGGGACAGTGTGTTACAGCCATGAATGTCACTGGGACAGTGGGTTACAGTTGTGAGAGTGTCACTGGGGCAGTGGGTTACAACTATGAGCGTGTCACTGCGACAGTGAGTTACAGCGGTGAGTGTCACTGGGACAGTGGTTACAGTTGTGAGAGTGTCACTGGAACAGTGGGTTACAGTTGTGAGCGTGTCACTGGGACAGTGTGTTACAGTTGTGAGATTGTCACTGGGACAGTGTGTTACAGTTGTGAGATTGTCACTGGGACAGTGTGTTACAGTTGTGAGATTGTCACTGGGACAGTGAGTTACAGCCGTGAATTTCACTGGGACAGTGGGTTACAGTTGTGAGAGTGTCACTGGGACAGTGGGTTACAGTTGTGAGAGTGTCACTGGGACAGTGGGTTACAGTTGAGGGAGTGTCACTGGGACAGTGGGTTACAGATGTGAGCGTGTCACTGGGACAGTGGATACAGATGTGAGTGTGTTACTGGGACAGTGGGTTACAGTTGTGAGAGTGTCACGGGGACAGTGGGTTACAGTTGTGAGAGTGTCACGGGAACAGTGGGTTACAGTTGTGAGAGTGTCACTGGGACAGTGGGTTACAGTTGTGAGAATGTCACTGGGACAGTGGGTTACAGATGTGAGAGGGTCACTGGGACAATGAGTTTCAGTTGTGAGAGTGTCACTGGGTTATTGGGTTACAGTTGAGAGAGTGTCACTGGGACAGTGGGTTACAGTTGTGAGAGTGTCACTGGGACAGTGGGTTACAGATGTGAGAGTGTCACTGGGACAGTGGGTTACAGTTGAGAGAGTGTCACTGGGACAGTGGGTTACAGTTGTGAGAGAGTCACTGGGACAGTGGGTTACAGATGTGAGAGAGTCACTGGGACAGTGGGTTACAGTTGTGAGAGTGTCACTGGGACAGTGGGTTACAGATGTGAGAGAGTCACTGGGACAGTGGGTTACAGTTGTGAGAGTGTCACTGGGACAGTGGGTTACAGATGTGAGAGTGTCACTGGGACAGTGGGTTACAGATGTGAGAGTGTCACTGGGTTATTGGGTTACAGTTCTGAGTGTGTCACTGGGACAGTGAGTTACAGGTGTGAGAGTGTCACTGGGACAGTGTGTTACAGATGTGAGAGTGTCACGGGGACAATGGGTTACAGCCGTGAGTGTCACGGGAACTGTGGGTTACAGTTGTGAGAGTGTCACTGGGACAGTGGGTTACAATTGTGAGAGTGTCACTGGGACAGTGGGTTACAGATGTGAGAGTGTCACTGGGACAGTGAGTTACAGATGTGAGAGTGTCACTGGGACAGTGGGTTACAGATGTGAGAGTGTCACTGGGACAGTGAGTTACAGTTGTGAGAGTGTCACTGGGACAGTGGGTTACAGGTGTGAGAGTGTCACGGGAACTGTGGGTTACAGTTGTGAGAGTGTCACTGGGACAGTGGGTTACAGGTGTGAGAGTGTCACTGGGACAGTGAGTTACAGCCGTGAATGTCACTGGGACAGTGGATTACAGTTGTGAGAGTATCACTGGGGCAGTGGGTTACAGTTGTGAGCTTGTCACTGGGACAGTGAGTTACAGCTGTGAGTGTCACTGGGACAGTGGGTTACAGTTGTGAGAGTGTCACTGGGACAGTGGGTTACAGTTGTGAGAGTGTCACTGGGACAGTGGGTTACAGCCGTGAATGTCACTGCGACAGTGGTTACAATTGTGAGAGTGACATTGGGACAGTGGGTTACAGTTGTGAGCGTGTCACTGGGACAGTGGGTTACAGTTCAGAGTGTCACTGGGACAGTTGGTTACAGTTGTGAGAGTGTCACTGTGACAGTGGGTTACTGTTGTGAGAGTGTCACTGGGACAGTGGGTTACAGTTGTGAGAGTGTCACTGGGACAGTGGGTTACAGATGTGAGAGAGTCACTGGGACAGTGGGTTACAGTTGAGAGAGTGTCACTGGGACAGTGGGTTACAGATGTGAGCGTGTCACTGGGACAGTGGGTTACAGATGTGAGAGTGTTACTGGGACAGTGGGTAACAGGTGTGAGAGTGTCACTGGGACAGTGAGTTTCAGTTGTGAGAATGTCACTGGGACAATGTGTTACAGGTGTGAGAATGTCACTGGGACAATGTGTTACAGGTGTGAGAATGTCACTGGGACAATGTGTTACAGATGTGAGAGAGTCACTGGGACAGTGGGTTACAGTTGAGAGAGTGTCACTGGGACAGTGGGTTACAGATGTGAGAGAGTCACTGGGACAGTGGGTTACAGTTGAGAGAGTGTCACTGGGACAGTGGGTTACAGATGTGAGAATGTCACTGGGACAGTGGGTTACAGATGTGAGAGAGTCACTGGGACAGTGGGTTACAGTTGAGAGAGTGTCACTGGGACAGTGAGTTACAGTTGTGAGAGTGTCACTGGGACAATGTGTTACAGGTGTGAGAATGTCACTGGGACAGTGGGTTACAGATGTGAGAGTGTCACTGGGACAGTGGGTTACAGATGTGAGAGTGTCACTGGGACAGTGGGTTACAGTTGTGGGAGTGTCACTGGGACAGTGGGTTAAAGATGTGAGAGTGTCACTTGGACAATGGGTTACAGATGTGAGAGTGTCACTGGGACAGTGGGTTACAGTTGTGAGAGTGTCACTTGGACAATGGGTTACAGATGTGAGAGTGTCGCTAGGTTATTGGGTTACAGTTCTGAAAGTGTCACTGGGACAGTGGGTTACAACTATGAGCGTGTCACTGCGACAGTGAGTTACAGCGGTGAGTCTAACTGGGACAGTGGTTACAGTTGTGAGAGTTTCACTGGGACAGTGGGTTACAGTTGTGAGAGAGTCACTGGGACAGTGAGTTACAGTTGTGAGAGAGTCACTGGGACAGTGGTTACAGTTGTGAGAGTTTCACTGGGACAGTGGGTTACAGTTGTGAGCGTGTCACTGGGACAGTGAGTTACAGGTGTGAGACTGTCACTGGGACAGTGAGTTTCAGTTGTGAGAGTGTCACTAGGTTATTGGGTTACAGTCGTGAATGTCACTGGGACAGTGGGTTACAGATGTGAGAGTGTCACTTGGACAATGGGTTACAGATGTGAGAGTGTCACTGGGACAGTGGGTTACAGATGTGAGAGAGTCACTGGGACAGTGGGTTAAAGATGTGAGAGTGTCACTTGGACAATGGGTTACAGATGTGAGAGTGTCACTGGGACAGTGGGTTACAGATGTGAGAGAGTCACTGGGACAGTGGGTTACAGTTGTGAGAGTGTCACTGGGACAGTGGGTTAAAGATGTGAGAGTGTCACTTGGACAATGGGTTACAGATGTGAGAGTGTCACTGGGACAGGGGGTTACAGATGTGAGAGTGTCACTGGGTTTTTGGGTTACAGTTCTGAGTGTGTCACTGGGACAGTGAGTTACAGATGTGAGAGTGTCACTGGGACAGTGTGTTACAGCCGTGAGTGTCACGGGAACTGTGGGTTACAGTTGTGAGAGTGTCACTGGGACAGGGGGTTACAGGTGTGAGAGTGTCACTGTGACAGTGAGTTACAATTGTGAGAGTGTCACTGGGACAGTGGGTTACAGTTGTGCGAGTGTCACTGGGACAGTGAGTTACATCCGTGAATGTCACTGGGACAGTGGGTTACAGTTGTGAGAGTATCACTGGGGCAGTGGGTTACAGTTGTGAGCTTGTCACTGGGACAGTGAGTTACAGCTGTGAGTGTCACTGGGACAGTGGGTTACAGTTGTGAGAGTGTCACTGGGACAGTGGGTTACAGTTGTGAGAGTGTCACTGGGACAGTGAGTTACAGCCGTGAATGTCACTGCGACAGTGGTTACAATTGTGAGAGTGTCATTGGGACAGTGGGTTACAGTTGTGAGCCTGTCACTGGGACAGTGGGTGTCAGTTGTGAGAGTGTCACTGGGACAGTGGGTTACAGTTGTGAGCGTGTCACTGGGACAGTGGGTTACAGTTCAGAGTGTCACTGGGACAGTTGGTTACAGTTGTGAGAGTGTCACTGGGACAGTGGGTTACAGGTGTGAGAATGTCACTGGGACAGTGGGTTACAGATGCGAGAGAGTCACTGGGACAGTGGGTTACAGTTGAGAGAGTGTCACTGGGACAGTGGGTTACAGATGTGAGCGTGTCACTGGGACAGTGGGTTACAGATGTGAGAGTGTTACTGGGACAGTGGGTAACAGGTGTGAGAGTGTCACTGGGACAGTGAGTTTCAGTTGTGAGAATGTCACTGGGACAGTGGGTTACAGATGTGAGAGAGTCACTGGGACAATGAGTTTCAGTTGTGAGAGTGTCACTGGGTTATTGGGTTACAGTTGTGAATGTCACTGGGACAGTGGGTTACAGATGTGAGAGTGTCACTGGGACAGTGAACTTCAGTTGTGTGAGTGTCACTGGGTTATTGGGTTACAGTTATGAATGTCACTGGGACAGTGGGTTACAGATGTGAGAGAGTCACTGGGACAGTGGGTTACAGATGTGAGAGTGTCACTGGGACAGTGGGTTACAGTTGAGAGAGTGTCACTGGGACAGTGAGTTACAGTTGTGAGAGTGTCACTGGGACAATGTGTTACAGGTGTGAGAATGTCACTGGGACAGTGGGTTACAGATGTGAGAGTGTCACTGGGACAGTGGGTTACAGATGTGAGAGTGTCACTGGGACAGTGGGTTACAGATGTGAGTGAGTCACTGGGACAGTGGGTTACAGTTGTGAGAGTGTCACTGGGACAGTGGGTTAAAGATGTGAGAGTGTCGCTAGGTTATTGGGTTACAGTTCTGAAAGTGTCACTGGGACAGTGGGTTACAGGTGTGAGAGTGTCACGCGGACAGTGGGTTACAGCCGTGAGTGTCACGGGAACAGTGGGTTACAGATGTGAGAGTGTCACTGGGACAGTGGGTTACAGATGTGAGAGTGTCACTGGGACAGTGGGTTACAGATGTGAAAGAGTCACTGGGACAGTGGGTTACAGTTGTGAGAGTGTCACTGGGACAGTGGGTTACAGATGTGAGTGAGTCACTGGGACAGTGGGTTAAAGATGTGAGAGTGTCACTTGGACAATGGGTTACAGATGTGAGAGTGTCGCTAGGTTATTGGGTTACAGTTCTGAAAGTGTTACTGGGACAGTGGGTTACAGTTGTGTGAGTGTCACTGGGTCAGTGGGTTAGAGTTGTGTGAGTGTCACGGGAACAGTGGATTACAGTTGTGAGAGTGTCACTGGGACAGTGGGTTACAGTTGTGAGAATGTCACTGGGTCAGTGGGTTACAGATGTGAGAGAGTCACTGGGACAGTGAGTTTCAGTTGTGAGAGTGTCACTGGGTTATTGGGTTACAGTTGTGAATGTCACTGGGACAGTGGGTTACAGATGTGAGAGTGTCACTGGGACAGTGAATTTCAGTTGTGAGAGTGTCACTGGGTTATTGGGTTACAGTTGTGAATGTCACTGGGACAGTGAGTTACAGATGTGAGAGTGTCACTGGGACAGTGAGTTACAGGTGGGAGTGTGTCACGGGGACAATGGGTTACAGCCGTGAGTGTCACGGGAACTGTGGGTTACAGTTGTGAGAGTGTCACTGTGACAGTGAGTTACAATTGTGAGAGTGTCACTGGGACAGTGGGTTACAGTTGTGCGAGTGTCACTGGGACAGTGCGTTACATCCGTGAATGTCACTGGGACAGTGGGTTACAGTTGTGAGAGTATCACTGGGGCAGTGGGTTACAGTTGTGAGCTTGTCACTGGGACAGTGAGTTACAGCTGTGAGTGTCACTGGGACAGTGGGTTACAGTTGTGAGAGTGTCACTGGGACAGTGGGTTACAGTTGTGAGAGTGTCACTGGGACAGTGAGTTACAGCCGTGAATGTCACTGCGACAGTGGTTACAGTTGTGAGAGTGTCACTGGGATAGTTGGTTACAGTTGTGAGAGTGTCACTGGGACAGTGGGTTACAGGTGTGAGAATGTCACTGGGACAGTGGGTTACAGATGCGAGAGAGTCACTGGGACAGTGGGTTACAGTTGAGAGAGTGTCACTGGGACAGTGGGTTACAGATGTGAGCGTGTCACTGGGACAGTGGGTTACAGATGTGAGAGTGTTACTGGGACAGTGGGTAACAGGTGTGAGAGTGTCACTGGGACAGTGAGTTTCAGTTGTGAGAATGTCACTGGGACAGTGGGTTACAGATGTGAGAGAGTCACTGGGACAATGAGTTTCAGTTGTGAGAGTGTCACTGGGACAGTGGGTTACAGATGTGAGAGTGTCACTGGGACAGTGAGTTACAGTTGTGAGAGTGTCACTGGGTTATTGGGTTACAGTTGTGAATGTCACTGGGACAGTGGGTTACAGATGTGAGAGTGTCACTGGGACAGTGAGTTACAGTTGTGAGAGTGTCACTGGGTTATTGGGTTACAGTTATGAATGTCACTGGGACAGTGGGTTACAGATGTGAGAGAGTCACTGGGACAGTGGGTTACAGATGTGAGAGTGTCACTGGGACAGTGGGTTACAGTTGAGAGAGTGTCACTGGGACAGTGAGTTACAGTTGTGAGAGTGTCACTGGGACAATGTGTTACAGGTGTGAGAATGTCACTGGGACAGTGGGTTACAGATGTGAGAGTGTCACTGGGACAGTGGGTTACAGATGTGAGAGTGTCACTGGGACAGTGGGTTACAGATGTGAGTGAGTCACTGGGACAGTGGGTTACAGTTGTGAGAGTGTCACTGGGACAGTGGGTTAAAGATGTGAGAGTGTCGCTAGGTTATTGGGTTACAGTTCTGAAAGTGTCACTGGGACAGTGGGTTACAGGTGTGAGAGTGTCACGCGGACAGTGGGTTACAGCCGTGAGTGTCACGGGAACAGTGGGTTACAGATGTGAGAGTGTCACTGGGACAGTGGGTTACAGATGTGAGAGTGTCACTGGGACAGTGGGTTACAGATGTGAAAGAGTCACTGGGACAGTGGGTTACAGTTGTGAGAGTGTCACTGGGACAGTGGGTTACAGATGTGAGTGAGTCACTGGGACAGTGGGTTAAAGATGTGAGAGTGTCACTTGGACAATGGGTTACAGATGTGAGAGTGTCGCTAGGTTATTGGGTTACAGTTCTGAAAGTGTTACTGGGACAGTGGGTTACAGTTGTGTGAGTGTCACTGGGTCAGTGGGTTAGAGTTGTGTGAGTGGCACGGGAACAGTGGATTACAGTTGTGAGAGTGTCACTGGGACAGTGGGTTACAGTTGTGAGAATGTCACTGGGTCAGTGGGTTACAGATGTGAGAGAGTCACTGGGACAGTGAGTTTCAGTTGTGAGAGTGTCACTGGGTTATTGGGTTACAGTTGTGAATGTCACTGGGACAGTGGGTTACAGATGTGAGAGTGTCACTGGGACAGTGAATTTCAGTTGTGAGAGTGTCACTGGGTTATTGGGTTACAGTTGTGAATGTCACTGGGACAGTGAGTTACAGATGTGAGAGTGTCACTGGGACAGTGAGTTACAGGTGGGAGTGTGTCACGGGGACAATGGGTTACAGCCGTGAGTGTCACGGGAACTGTGGGTTACAGTTGTGAGAGTGTCACTGTGACAGTGAGTTACAATTGTGAGAGTGTCACTGGGACAGTGGGTTACAGTTGTGCGAGTGTCACTGGGACAGTGCGTTACATCCGTGAATGTCACTGGGACAGTGGGTTACAGTTGTGAGAGTATCACTGGGGCAGTGGGTTACAGTTGAGAGAGTGTCACTGGGACAGTGGGTTACAGTTGAGAGAGTGTCACTGGGACAGTGAGTTACAGTTGTGAGAGTGTCACGGGGACAGTGGGTTACAGTTGTGAGAGTGTCACTTGGACAATGGGTTACAGATGTGAGTGTCACTGGGACAGTGAGTTACAGATGTGAGTGTGTCACGGGGACAGTGGGTTACAGATGTGAGTGTGTCACGGGGACAGTGGGTTACAGCCGTGAGTGTCACGGGAACAGTGGGTTACAGTTGTGAGAGTGTCACTGGGACAGTGGGTTACAGGTGTGAGAGTGTCACTGGGACAGTGGGTTACAGTTGTGAGAGTGTCACTGGGACAGTGGGTTACATTTGTGAGAGTGTCACTGGGACAGTGAGTTACAATTGTGAGAGTGTCACGGGAACAGTGGGTTACAGATGTGAGATTGTCATGGGGACAGTGGGTTACAGTTTTGAGAGTGTCACTGGGACAGTGGGTTACAGTTTTGAGAGTGTCACTGGGACAGTGGGTTACAGTTTTGAGAGTGTCACGGGGACAGTGGGTTAGAGGTGTGAGAGTGTCACTGGGACAGTGGGTTACAGTTGTGAGAATGTCACTGGGACAGTGGGTTACAGATGTGAGAGAGTCACTGGGACAGTGAGTTTCAGTTGTGAGAGTGTCACTAGGTTATTGGGTTACAGTTGTGAGAATGTCACTGGGACAGTGGGTTACAGATGTGAGAGAGTCACTGGGACAGTGAGTTACAGTTGAGAGAGTGTCACTGGGACAGTGAGTTACAGTTGTGAGAGTGTCACTGGGTTATTGGGTTACAGTTGTGAGAATGTCACTGGGACAGTGGGTTACAGATGTGAGAGAGTCACTGGGACAGTGGGTTACAGTTGAGAGAGTGTCACTGGGACAGTGAGTTACAGTTGTGAGAGTGTCACTGGGTTATTGGGTTACAGTTGTGAGAATGTCACTGGGACAGTGGGTTACAGATGTGAGAGAGTCACTGGGACAGTGAGTTACAGTTGAGAGAGTGTCACTGGGACAGTGAGTTACAGTTGTGAGAGTGTCACTGGGTTATTGGGTTACAGTTGTGAGAATGTCACTGGGACAGTGGGTTACAGATGTGAGAGAGTCACTGGGACAGTGAGTTACAGTTGAGAGAGTGTCACTGGGACAGTGGGTTATAGATGTGAGAGTGTCACTGGGACAGTGGATTACAGTTGTGAGAGAGTCACTGGGACAGTGGGTTACAGTTGTGAGAGTGTCACTGGGACAGTGAGTTACAGTTGTGAGAGTGGCACGGAGACAGTGGGTTACTGTTGTGAGAGTGGCACGGAGACAGTGTGTTACAGTTGTGAGAGTGTCACTGGGACAGTGGGTTACAGTTGTGAGAGTGTCACGGAGACAGTAGGTTACAGTTGTGAGAGTGGCACGGAGACAGTGGGTTACTGTTGTGAGAGTGGCACGGAGACAGTGTGTTACAGTTGTGAGAGTGTCACTGGGACAGTGAGTTACAGTTGAGAGAGTGTCACTGGGACAGTGAGTTACAGTTGTGAGAGTGTCACTGGGTTATTGGGTTACAGTTGTGAGAATGTCACTGGGACAGTGGGTTACAGATGTGAGAGAGTCACTGGGACAGTGGGTTACAGTTGAGAGAGTGTCACTGGGACAGTGAGTTACAGTTGTGAGAGTGTCACTGGGTTATTGGGTTACAGTTGTGAGAATGTCACTGGGACAGTGGGTTACAGATGTGAGAGAGTCACTGGGACAGTGAGTTACAGTTGAGAGAGTGTCACTGGGACAGTGAGTTACAGTTGTGAGAGTGTCACTGGGTTATTGGGTTACAGTTGTGAGAATGTCACTGGGACAGTGGGTTACAGATGTGAGAGAGTCACTGGGACAGTGAGTTACAGTTGAGAGAGTGTCACTGGGACAGTGGGTTATAGATGTGAGAGTGTCACTGGGACAGTGGATTACAGTTGTGAGAGAGTCACTGGGACAGTGGGTTACAGTTGTGAGAGTGTCACTGGGACAGTGAGTTACAGTTGTGAGAGTGGCACGGAGACAGTGGGTTACTGTTGTGAGAGTGGCACGGAGACAGTGTGTTACAGTTGTGAGAGTGTCACTGGGACAGTGGGTTACAGTTGTGAGAGTGTCACGGAGACAGTGGGTTACTGTTGTGAGAGTGGCACGGAGACAGTGTGTTACAGTTGTGAGAGTGTCACTGGGACAGTGTGTTACAGATGTGAGCGTGTCACTGGGACAGTGGGTTACAGATGTGAGAGTGTCACTGGGACAGTGAGTTACAGTTGTGAGAGTGTCACGGGGACAGTGGGTTACAGTTGTGAGAGTGTCACTGGGACAGTGGGTTACAGTTGTGAGAGTGTCACTGGGACAGTGGGTTACAGATGTGAGAGTGTCACTGGGACAGTGGGTTACAGTTGTGAGAGTGTCACGGAGACAGTAGGTTACAGTTGTGAGAGTGGCACGGAGACAGTGGGTTACTGTTGTGAGAGTGGCACTGGGACAGTGGGTTACAGTTGTGAGAGTGTCACTGGGACAGTGAGTTACAGTTGTGAGAGTGGCACGGAGACAGTGGGTTACTGTTGTGAGAGTGTCACTGGGACAGTGGGTTATAGATGTGAGAGTGGCACGGAGACAGTGGGTTACTGTTGTGAGAGTGTCACTGGGACAGTGGGTTATAGATGTGAGAGTGGCACGGAGACAGTGAGTTACAGTTGTGTGAGTGTCACTGGGACAGTGGGTTATAGATGTGAGAGTGGCACGGAGACAGTGGGTTACAGTTGTGTGGATGACAATGAGAGTGTGGACTACGGTTGTGTGTTTGTCACTGGGAAGATTTCTCATGAAGATTCACCATTTCTAGCTATTGCGTTACCTGTAAATTACTTTACACACACAATTTAATTTTCAGTGTTTCCAGCGTAACAAGTGAAGAACCTCACCAGGTTGCGGTGTTGAGTAAAGTACTCTAGATCATGAATGGCTTGCCTAATGCATGCAACTAGAAATTGCAGCAATATTTCACATGTGGGAATGAACTGAGCATAGGTCCGGGCTGCCACAGTTTAGTGGGATATTGTTGGAAGAACTTCATTAAGAGCATACAGGGATAGTCCATATAAAAGCAGCAGCCAAGTTGTTTTTGGTATCCAAAGTCTAGACTGAGATGATGAAGAGTTGGGGAAAAGTTCTGAAGTGTGTCTCCAAGTGAGGAATGATCCAAGCAAGGTTCCTTTCATTTTATTCATGTCAAACACCTGAAAACCATGGGGACCAGTATATGTAGATGTCTTTATAGTGGAATGGACAGAGTATCGTGTTGATCAATCATTATCGCAGGTGATCTGTGTCCAATATCTCAAACTATTGAGACTTAGAGATGTTTTTGAGTTTTCAGTTGATGTTCAGATAATGCCCACGGTTTACATCAGAAGAATTTGAAATATGTCTGGGTAATATTGGATGCAAACACATTCTGATACCACCATATCACCCAGCATAGAATGATGCTGCAGAAAGAAGTATACAGATTGTGAAGAGGTCTGTGCAGAAGTATTTAATAGGTGTCAAGCTAGGCTGCAATTTCCATGTTTCTCTTTAACAGAGAGTAAACAATGTTAATCCTACAGAATCACCCCACCGTGTATAACAAGTCGCTCGCCTTAGAGTTAGTGTTTAAACGCATGAATAGGACAAAGTTTAGTTTTTGGAATCCTGGTGTCGCTAGCAAAGGAAGAGAAAAGCAAGAGAAATGAAGATGAGTCACGATGCATCAGACATGAAACTTAAGAGAGTTCTGTGCTGGTCAGAAAGTCATGGTGAAAAATCAGCAAGGTGATCAGAAGAATTTGTAGCGAGGTCAGGTGAATTCACATATCCAGCGAATATTGGCAATTATGTCAACACTCTTCTGACCCCGCATACCCTCAGCTCGCACAATGCAAGGCACAGAAACCCAAAATCTCACCCCTGTTGCCCAGTCCGGTTGCTTTCCAGCACAGCACGATCTCACTCAGCCTTGCTGCTTGGTTGACTTCTGGCTCTGGTTGAGTCGCCTGCTCCCGCTGGCTGTTGCTCCCAAGTTTCCCGAGACACAATGTTGGCACTTGCCTCGTCTTCTTCGCAGCTCCCGACTGCTACTCTGCCCACCTCTCGGCTCTCGCTTGGGTGGCCTGGTACAGTACTCCTCCCAATCTAGTTACAATGCCCATTGCACTGATGTGCAGATTGTACCTGTCAAAGGAACCCCAGGAATGAGAAGCAAACAGAGTTTTCAGAGCGATCTGGTCCATGCTGTAAGCTTAAATGAATCTTTCCTCTCTATGTAGCTTTGTACTTCAGGATTTGGCGCCTCTGTGCAGAGGATGAATGCTGTCTCTTTTATAGTTTATCTGAAAAAGAGAGACAAGTTCAGCTCTTGGAACAGTCTCAAATTCTTGACCTAGTCTCACACATTGAGCACTTTGACCTTGACAATTATCACTTTCCTGTGTCTGAGCTATTTGAACAGTGGGAATGCAGGATGTAATAATGGATAATAGTTTCTGAGGGCAACAACTAAGCACGCATCTCGTCGTTCTACAATTGCTTCCTTTATAACGTACACCGAGTAATTTGTCCAACATAACCCTCTACCCCCAATTATCAACTGACGTGGGCTGCTCGGATGGAGTGAGATAGTCAAAGTAACTGGATTATCAATCTTGGCAAGAGAAATGGAAAATTCTGGATCTGTCTCAGCATTGGAAAGTACAGAAAACTTTACGATTTGCGTGAAACCCCCTTCCCTTCTTTCATTGATTGACAGCGTTTTCTATCTTTATTCGAGATTTCCAGCATCTGTCGTATTTTATTTTTCATTGGTTTCAGCCATGTTGGTCAAATAGGAGCCTGATGCTCCTCTCACTAAGGTTTAAATGACAAGGCCACAGCACCCACCTCGCTGATGTAAGTAGTCCAATTGCAGTGAGCGCCAAAGATGGGGCCAGGGTATTAGTGTCAGATCCTGAACATTCAGGAGTGAGTGGAGACCAGGTAATACTGTTCCCTCTCTGGATTGGGAGAGGTGTGGTTCCAATCTTAGTGTGTGTGGTTAGATTAAATAAAACTAATCAGTTCTTAACACCAGCCCAGTACTATTATCGTTTGATGAATGAACCCATTAAGATCTGGAACTATCAACATCAGCAGGTACATTTCCAGCATGATACATGCAACTGCTGTTCCTCGTTTTGATACCAAGAATGCTTTATGATTTAAATGCACCAACGAGCAGCATTGGCACAGGGCACACCTTGAGTCGCCTGTAGACAACTTGAGGTACTTCCTCGAGTGTGAAAGTGCTGAGGACAGTTTATGATGTACGTCACCCCCATGTAACATTCTCTGAAGATAGATGTGTTTAATATTTCCAAGGATATATAATTTATTCTTCCAAAAGTTATTTTACTGGTTAAGTCCATTTTCCCCCCATAATGAACAATTTCATTTTTAATTTTGACATAAACTGGGATCGACTCAAAGCTGATTTTGCCAATTTAATTTTTGGCTGGCTTCAAGGGGAGAAAAGATCGATGCCAGTGGATCAATTGTGAAGTTAATTACAGTGAGTAAAGGGGGCAGCCTGGCATTATGGTACACTGCCAGGTCGCAGTCCAGTCACAGATTCTTTATCCCAGACTCTATTTTGGCAACTCTCCAAGCACTGCAGTGTAGTATGAAGTTACAGTGTTGAACAATAGCTGCAGTGGCAAGGTGGGTGTGGTGGGGGAGCGCGGGAAGGTAGAAGAGCATGTGGGCAGCGGGTGGGGGAGAGAATCTGGAGTATTAGCTGGCAGACCCATCAAGAATATTGGAGGAAAGGGAGAGCAGTGTTCAGGATTAGCTGAGCAGGGTTGTGGGTATGTCTAGGGCATGTAGAGGAGATGGGGGGTGGGGTGGTGGATGTGTACAATGTGGAACGTGAACCTGAGGCGCAGTGGGTGAAAAAAGCTGTGTATTTGTTTGAGTATTTCCTGGAGGTGATTGGCTGTAGGAGATGACTCGACGAAGGAGGTCAGTGCTGGTTGGCAGTGTTCATATCCCAGCTGGTGCACAATGTCTAATTTTCACTGCAATGCATTCCTTTCCAGTCTGATGTGAATGCTTTCCAAGTCACTGCAGCCAGTTAGCTCGAAGGAATTAGCTTCTTTTCCATTTGCTGAGCATTTTTTTTTCTTGGAGGAGGGCTTTTGCCTGCTTGGGGCCTACACTGAGACCAGTGTTTCTATGGAGCTGCAGAGGTCACATCAAGTTCAGAATCATTTGCTGCACAGAGTAAGAGCATTCTGTCCCATTTTCTATCTTCCAAACTGGAAAAAGCAAAACCAGATCTCCCCATGGGAAGCAGCTTCACGATAGTACTGATTTGACCATGGCGACAGATTGAATATGTCTATCTTCCCGTCCCCCTCCCAGTTTGCTTTATCTCTTTTTAAAGTTTCACACTGTCTCACCTTTGCACATAGAACTGAATGAGAGGCGTTACGTTGACTTACGGTTAGGATGAGCGCTGATGCTTGTGGGAGAAGGGCCCAGAGGTGTGGAGGAGCAGGATTTTCACGTGGAGAGAGTTTTTAAAATATTCCCTCAAAAAATACAAAATACAACATGGAGGTGATTGTCTCTTGGCACTGATTATTTTCGAATGAAACAACCTTGTTGAGATTTGTTTACGTGATTTTGCTTGTTTACCTATAGGGGTGCAGGGGGATAGTTTCAGGGGATTTGGACAGCTTGCATGTATATTGAGCATCTTTTTATGACAGCAAAATCCGCCAAGGTGCCAATTTGTACTAACCATTCCGCAAGCTTAAGTGTGTGGAGTGGAATCCACAATAGTGTGTGTTGGAGCTGCCCTGAATGGTGAGGTGGAAGGTTTCTCCGCTCTCCTTGTGTTCTTGCATGAGTCATTTGTGCCAAGCTTCTGTTTTTCTCAATGTTTTTTTTACCTCTCCTCTGATTAGGAAGAATCTGGGTTGTAGATTTGCAAGCAACTCCAGGATAAGGTTGCCAACCCTCCAGGATTGGCCTGAAGTCTCCAGGAGTTGAAGATCTATCCCCAGCACTCTGCTGTTTGCAACCCTGGAGAAAAATCATCAGGACGTTAAAATTATATATTTTTTTCTCTGTCATTTTCTTTGACCATTTCTCTTCATCAGATTCAAAAATATTGAACATGGTTGTGGGGGGGGGGGGGGGGGGGGGGGGGGGTGGTGGGGAAGAACTGATTGTCTGACAGTCGCGCACCGTCCAATTGGGTAATGAGTCTTTTAGCTTTCTGATTGGCGTAGAAGGCAATGAATTGCAAAGATGGATGTGTTGGCCGACTACGGTTGCAGCAAGAGGGCAAGTCACGTGATGAAACCTCCAGGAATACACTTAATCACAGTTGGCAACCCTGCTCCAGAAACCGGATACTTTCATCCCCTCGAGTTGCAAAGATGGTGATCAGGAAAGCAGAATGTGGTGGCTCCTATTGACAGACTGTGGATTCGTTAACTGAGAAATGGGCAACACAGAATCAGAGAGATGCAGCTTAATAATGTCAGAACCAGCAATGGGGTTTTCTTGCTGTTCCAGTGACTGATGGAAACCTAGCCAAAAGCGTTTGTTATTCTTGATTTAATAGGCCAGAGGGCACTTGTGGGAAAAATCCTGGATCCCACGACCCCTCATAGTTCTATATATAACTAATTTGTACTGTTTTTAGTTATTAATGTTGTACCAGCTCCTGTCAGTCGCTCTGTGAGGTACATGTCCTGAAGTGTTCCATTCCCTCCTACTTTGACGGTTTGGCATATTCTGTCGATGTACTCTGTAGAGAAAGAGAGAATGATCGACCTACAGCCTCAAGTCTGGGTTGTTAACTCATCACAGAGCTGCAGACTGCCGTTATGGGCGGGAAGGCTGTCAGCCAATTGTTTTGGGAATGAGTAGCTTAGTTTTTGAACTGGTTGTCCACACGTTTCTAAAATTTAACCTGAATGCCAACTTCAATATGAAATAATAAGTTTGGGGACTTTAATTTGAAGGCATTGGCACTAAAGGTTTTGACCTTTTTGATTTTAATCTTTTGGGGCGGCTGCTTCTTTGAAAATAAGCTTCTTTGTCTTATTGGCCAAGGGTTTCCAATGTGTGAAACTCTCCACTGATGTCTACTTTTCCATGAATGTCAAAGGGCTGAGCTGATTGCTGTTTTTGGTGATCTAGACCCTATATCCATATCTGAAAATATGACATGCCTCCTGTCTCCTTTAACCTGCTATTACGTGCAAGTTTGTAGATTGGGGAAAGTCAATCTGTGAAGACATTCGTCTCGCAATGGCTACGCAGCGATCAATTTAGACTCCTGCTCACCTGATAAATATGTGGCTGGTTTAGCTCAGTTGGCTAGACAGCTGGTTTGGGATGCAGAACAAGGCCAGCAATACAGGTTCAATTCCCATATCAGCTGTACCCGAACAGGCGCTGGAATGTGGCGATTAGGGGCTTTTCACAGTAACTTCATTTTCAGTGTTAATATAAGCCTTGTTATGACAATAAAGATTATTTATTTATTTATTTAAATACACCATCGACTTGCTTTTTCCTGGATGAGTGTAATATGATTCATTTTGGCTTGGATCTCGCTGAGGTTTTAGCTTCAGTTGATGAATCTATCAGAGGAAGGAAGGGGCCGACAGTCAGCACCGCTGTAGGGTGGTGGAACTTGCAACAGCTGAAATGAAGGGTGGGGGTGGCACAGTGGCACAGTGGTTAGCATTGCGCCTCACAGCATCAGGGACCTGGGTCCGATTCCGACCTCGGGTGGCGGTCTGTGTGGAGTTTGCACATTCTCCCGTGTCTGCGTGGATTTCCTCCGAGTGCTCCAGTTTCCTCCCACAGTCCAAAGATGGGCAGGGTAGGTGGATTGGTCATTCTAAATTGCTCCTGGGGGTTGTGTTTTGTTATGCTCTTGACGTAGCATTAGCTGCTTCCTTGATGTGCACTCTGACAAAGGAAGGTTCAGACTTGGGAGATAGCTTTAACACATTTATTAAAAATTCTCCTACTTGGATTCGACTCGACTGTTAATCCTTCTATAGCTACTCAGACGAACCAGTCTGCTATAATCCACGTGGTGGGTGTGATGTTCAATCAACCCTGTGTCTGTACTCACTGAGTGTCTCTACTGGAAAGAGAAAGATCATGTGTGCTGTGTCCTTTTTATATGGGTTGGTGTAATGCCCTCCTGTGGTAGTTTCACCTCTGTGTGTATCGTGAATGCCCATTGGTCGTGTCCTATCTTACTGACCTATTGGTTGAATGTCTGTGTGTCATGTCTCTGGTGCTCCCTCTTGTGTCTATCTAGTCTACGTGTATTTATATTAACCCCTTGTGTATTTACAGTTGCATATCACCACAGGTGGGGTTGCGGGAATAGGATTGGTGGAGTAGGACTGGGTGGGGTCGTCTTTCGAAGGATCGGTGGAGACTCGATGGGACGAATAGCCTCCTTCTGTACTGTAAGGATTCTATGTTCTGTGAAACAACTGGTGTCTCTGACCAATCTCTCTCAAAATGCTGATCGGGGATTACAAATCGCTTGCATCGAGGTTGACTCAGTCTCTAAATTTCAATTGCCTGGCCCTAGCAATGCTGGGCATAGCAGAGCCCATTGCAGAGATCTAACATTGATCTAGACTGGGAGCAAAGACTTTATGGTGAAACAGTTGAGGAACAGTGGAGAACCTTCCAAGTGATTTTTCACAGTGCTCAGCAAAGGTTTATACCAACAGAAAGGAAGGACGGTAGAAAGAGGGAAAATCGACCGTGGATATCTAAGGAAATAAGGGAGAGTATCAAATTGAAGGAAAAAGCATACAAAGTGGCAAAGATTAGTGGGAGACTAGAGGACTGGGAAATCTTTAGGAGGCAACAGAAAGCGACTAAAAACGCTATAAAGAAGAGGAAGATAGATTATGAGAATAAACTTGCTCAGAATATAATGAAACGAAAATCGCTTATTGTCACAAGTAGGCTTCAAATGAAGTTACTGTGAAAAGTCCCTAGTCGCCACATTCCGGCGCCTGTTCGGGGAGGCTGGTACGGGTAAAAACAGACAGTAAAAGTTTCTACAAATATATAAAACAAGAAAGAGTGGCTAAGGTAAATATTGGTCCTTTAGAGGATGAGAAGGGAGATTTAATAATGGGAGATGAGGAAACGGCTGAGGAACTGAACCAGTTTTTTGGGTCGGTCTTCACAGTGGAAGACACAAATAACATGCCAGTGACTGATAGAAATAAGGCTGTGACAGGTGAGGACCTTGAGATGATTGTTATCACTAAAGAGGTAGTAATGGGCAAGCTAATGGGGCTAAAGTAGACAAACCTCCTGGACCTGATGGAATGCATCCCAGAGTACTAAAAGAGATGTCTAGGGAAATTGCAAATGCACTAGTGATAATTTACCAAAATTCACGAGACTCTGGGGTGGTCCCGGCGGATTGGAAATTAGCAAATGTGACACCACTGTTTAAAAAAGGAGGTAGGCAGAAAGCGGGTAACTATAGGCCAGTGAGCTTAACTTCGGTAGTAGGGAAGATGCTGGAATCTATCATCAAGGAAGCAATAGCGAGCCATCTGGATAGAAATTGTCCCATTGGGCAGACGCAGCATGGGTTCATAAAGGGCAGGTCTTGCCTAACTAATTTAAGAATTTTTTGAGGACATTACCAGTGCGGTAGATAACGGGGAACCAATGGATGTGGTATATCTGGATTTCCAGAAAGCCTTTGACAAGGTGCCACACAAAAGGTTGCTGCATAAGATAAAGTTGTATAGCATTGAGGGTAAAGTAGTAGCATGGATAGAGGATTGGTTAATTAATAGAAAGCAAAGAGTGGGGATTAATGGGTGTTTCTCTGGTTGGCAATCAGTAACTAGCAGTGTCCCTCAGGATCAGTGTTGGGCCAACAATTGTTCACAATTTACATAGATGATTTGGAGTTGGGGACCAAGAACAATGTGTCCAAATTTGCAGACGACGCTAAGATGAGTGGTGAAGCAAAAAGTGCAGAGGATACCGGAAGTCTGCAGAGGGATTTAGATAGGTGAAGTGAATGGGCTAGGGTCTGTCAGATGGAATACAATGTTGACAAATGTGAAGTTATCCATTTTGGTAGGAATAACAGCAAAAGGGATTATTATTTACATGATAAAATATTAAAACATGCTACTGTGCAGAGAGACCTGAGTGTGCTAGTGCATGAGTCGCAAAAAGTTGGTTTACAGGTGCAACGGTGATTAAGAAGGCAAATGGAATTCTGTCCTTCATTGCTAGAGAGATGGAGTTTAAGACAAAGGAGGTTATGCTGCAATTGTATAAGGTGTTAGTGAGGCCACACCTGGAGTATTGTGTTCAGTTTTGGTCTCCTTACCTGAGAAAGGACGTACTGGCGCTGGAGGATGTGCAGAGGAGATTCACTAGGTTAATCCCAGAGCTGAAGGGGTTGGATTACGAGGAGAGATTGAGTAGACTGGGACTGTACTCATTGGAATTTAGAAGGATGAGGGGGGATCTTATAGAAACATATAAATTATGAAGTGAATAGATAGGATAGATTCGGGCAGTGAAAGCAGAACTAGGTAGCCTCAAAATAAGGGGAAGTAGATTTAGGACTAGGAGGAACTTCTTCACCCAAAGGGTTGTGAATCTATGGAATTCCTTGCCCAGTGAAGCAGTTGAGGCTCCTTCATTAAATGTTTTTCAGATAAAGATACCGTATATACTCGTGTAACATGCGACCTTTGAAGACCTAAATTTGGGGGCGGTCACATGGTACGCGAGATACAAAATTTCGGGTGTGAAGTACTCGTCAAGATTAGGCTGTTAGGCTGTTAAGCAGACCGTATCCATTAACGGAATGTCACATGGACATTATTATGGACATAATGAAATATAAAACAGGAATACATATGTAGGTTAATTAACAAACTTTAATAAAACTTTAATAAAAAACTATTAAAACAAACTTTTGCAGGTTAACTAAAATCCGTCAAATTCGCTTTCATTGCTATCAGTGTCATCATCAAATAAAGCTTGGAATTCTTCTTCATCAAGGCAGTCGTCATACTGATCATCTTCCAGGTCTTCAATATTTTCATCCTCTTCTCCTGCATCTTCGAATATAGCATCATCTTCACTTCCATCCAAAGCATTTGCTATTCCACATTTTTTAAATGCTTTAACAATCAAACCTGCATCTATCTCAGCCCATGCTTCTTTTACCCACAAACACAGTAGAGGCAAATCCGGAGCCTTCATATTCCCTCCCTTCGTAAATGATTTCTCTCCTTCCATCATCCAGTCATTCCATTTCTTTCTTATATTGTCTTTAAATGGCTTATTAATGGATACGTCAAGTGGCTGAACGACGCTAGTCAAGCCAGCTGGAACGATTGCTATATCGGTGTTTGATTCGCGAACAGCTTTCACAACAGAATCCACGCAATGTGACCTAAACATATCCCACACAAGTAAACTTTTTGGGCGTCGTAAACCACCTGCTCTTGATTCCCAAACTCTCTTCAGCCAAATCTTGCAACCATTATCGTTCATCCAACCTTTTTCATGGACATGGACAACGATACCATTTGGAAATTTTACTTTGGGCATTAATTTCCGTTTAAAAATAACCATTGGAGGAAGTTTCGTCCCATCTGCCATACACGTTAGTACAACCGTAAAATGTGTCTTTTCATTAACGGCGTAATTTGGTATCTCATTTGGTGTCTCAAAAAAGTGACTCGCATGATACATGAGGTATAGCATAAAATCATGTTTTAGGGTCTAAAATTTAGGGGTCGCATGATACGCGAGATCGCATGATACGCGAGTATATACGGTAGATAGTTTTTTGAAGAATAAAGGGATTAAGCATTGTGGTGTTCGGGCCGGAAAGTGGAGCTGAGTCCACAAAAGATCAGCCATGATCTCAATGAATGGCGGAGCAGGCTCGAGGGGCCAGATGTTCCTAGTTCTTATGTTCTTATTAGAATAAGGGAAATCGGTACGACTAACATCGCTCCATCATTTCATTACTCCTGCCTTTTTTTGCACGTGTTTTTATTTTCCAGCAGACATGACGGTGCAATATTAAATATGAGGAAAGATGTTTTCCAATCAAGCTTGTCCAGTTGTTCCAGTTCGTTCAGCTGGACATTCACTTACATTTTGAACTCTTCCAATGCTTTTAATTCCTCCGCATTATCTGGTAGAGTATTCCAAACATGTACTGTATCAATTGTACCTTCTCTTCCACCGGATGGAGGCCCCTGCTGTCTTCCCGATAGCCCGAAGTTCATGACCTCGGGTGCATGAAAAACACACTTCTCTCTCCGGAGGCGGGCTTTGGCCTGAGCGAACGGCTCGAGGACCTTGGTGAGGTTCTCCATGTGCTCCTTGTAGGAGATTTTGGTAATGAGGACGTTGTCCAGGTGGACGACCATTTGTGGTAATCCACGTAACATATTCCCCATGACACGCTAGAATATTACACAGGGACGAGGAGACCCCAAATGGCAAACGGGTATATTTGTAGAGACGCCAATAGGTGTTGATCGTTATGTATTTCCACAACTCCGGGTCTAGCATCAGATGTAGGTATGTATAGCTCAAGTCAGGCTTTGTGAAAGTCTTGCCCCACTTGAACCTGGCGTTAAGGTCTTCGATTCGAAGGACTGGTTAACGGTTGAGACGTGTCATCATAGAGTCACAACACAGTCGCACTGACCGGTCAGGCTTCATTACTGGGACCACTGGTGTGGCCCAATCTGCAAAATGGACAGGGTGGATAATGCTCAACTGTTCCAACCGGTCCAACTCGTATTCAAAATACCTAGGTTGAGCATTCTCACCCACGCTGATTGTGGCCATCTCTCCCTTAATTGTACTGAGATCTTCAGGGGAAATAACTGATGGAAATTTAACCAGCACCCCTTCCCGCCCATGGGGGTACATCTGGCATAGGCATTGCTAATCTAGGTGCAGATGTTACAGCCGATCGTGCCCCAATAGGAGTAAGCTCCTCCCCCTAATCACCTGGGGAGGAGACAGGATGCAACAAGGTTTATTCTACTACACAACACAATAACTCTCTCCACTCCCACCAACTCCCGCCTTGGTCGGCGTTCATATTCTGTGGGGGTTCTTCCAGTTGGGAGTAAGGTCCATCCCCGAATCGCCTGGGAAGATCATATTTCAAGGTCAAGGAAGGGAATTTGATACAATGTAGGTTCTGACCCCTTAGGCAGTCATAACATCTGTCATCACAGGAAAATGTCTGATGAACCTTTGTTGCACTTCTTCTTGGACTAGTATATCCTTTCTTGGGTAGGGAGACCGATGCTGTGTACAACATTCCAGCTGCGGTCTATACAACTTCAGCAATATTTATTTACTCCTGTCTCAAATCATCTTGCAATAAAGGCCCACATACCATCTTCTCTCCTAATGGCTTCAGTGAGTCATGAACAAGGACACGCTTTGGACATCAAAATTTCCCAATCTCTTGCAATTTAAGAAATACTCTCCATTTCTGTTTTTCCTCCCAAAGTGGATAACTTCACATTTTTCCACATTATATTCCATATAATTCCACCATTTTGAGGATGAATTTCTCACCATTTTCCTCATCATCAGTGCCTTCTGGGATTCAGTCTTCATTTGTACATCAACCATCTTTGACTTTCCCAAAAATCCACTGATTCTGTGTGCCTTTAAGTCCCTCCGCTGATTAATTCCGTCTCACATGAATAATCTTTTTCAGTCGCGTGTGCTAGGCTTCACCTTCTGATTCTGGATTACTGCTTGTTTGTCACTTCTGCTTCTCCCATTATCAGAGGCTGTTAATAAGGCCGCTGTGTGCCCTGTAAAATTATCCTTGGCACGTTGCCTTTGATTAAGTATCATCTAATAGAATTATTGAAAACATTCTAGCCCAGAGGGTCAAGAGGACAGTGACAGTATGGATACAATTTTGAGTAGGAGCCAAAAAGTTTAACGGCTGATTTTCAGATTGGAGGGAAGCATACGGTGTTGGTCCCAAAGGTCCGTATTAGGCCCATTGCTCTTTTCGATGTAATGCAGTGACCTGGACTTGGGTACAAAGGGCATGATTTCAAAGTTTGCAGATAGCACAGAACTTAGGAAATTGAATAAATGTTGAAGAGGGTAGTAATAAACTTCAGAATGATATAAAGAGAACCGTAAGACTATAAGTCATTGGAGCAGGATTAGGCCATTTGGCCCATCAAGTGATTATAGCTGATATGTTTCTCATTCCCTTCTTCTGCCTTCTCTCCATAACCCCTGATCCTCTTATTGATCAAGAACCTATCTATCTCTGTCTTAAAAACACTGTGACTTGGCCTCCGCAGCCTTCTGCGGCAATGAGTTCCACCGATTCACCACCCTCTGGTTGAAGACATTTCTCCTCATCTCGTTGAGGCTATGCCCTCAGGTTCTAGTCCCTCCTCCTTGTGGAAACATCTTCTCCACGTCAATTCTATCCAGACCTCTCAGTATTCTGTGAGTTTCAATGAGGTCCCAACTCATCCTTCTAAATTCTATCAAGTACTAAATTCCATCAAGTACAGATCCAGACTCCTTGTATGACAAGCCCTTCATTCTCAAGATCATTCTTGTGAACTTCCCCTGAACCCTCTCCAAGGCCAGCGCATCCTTCCTTAGATATGGGGCCCACAATTGCTTGCAATATTCCAAATGGGATCGGACCAGAGCCTTACACAGCCTCAGCAGTAAATTCCTGCTCTTGTACCCTCGCCCTCTCAACATAAATGCTGACATTACATTTGCCTTCCTACTTGCCAAAGGAACCTACATGTTATTTTTTACAAATTCAGAGTACCCAATTCTTTTTTTTCAATTAAGGGGCAATTTAGCATGGCCAATCCACCTACCCAGCACATCTTTTGGGTTGTGGGGGCGAAACCCAGGCAAACACGAGGAGAATGTGCAAACTCCACACGGACAGTGACCCAGAGCTAGGATCGAACCTGGGACCTCAAAGCCGTGAGGCAGCAGCACTAACCACTGCGCCACCTTGCTGCCCTGGAACCTGCATGTTAATCCTCAGAGAATCCTGAACCGAGACTCCTCAGTCCCTTTGTGCTTCAGATTTCTGAAGACTTTCCCCATTTAGAAAATAGTCTATGACTCTATTTTTCATACCCAAGTGCATAACCTCACACTTTTCCACATTGTATTCTATCTGCCACTTCTTTGCCCATTCTCCGAGCCTGTCCAAGTCCTTCTGTAACCCCCCTGCTTCGTCAACACTACCTGTCCCTCTGCATATTGTATCATCTACAAATTAGCAACAATGCCCTCAGTTCCTTCTTCCAGATCATTAATTTACATCATGAATAGTTGTGGTCCCAACACTGACTCCTGTGGAACATTACTAGTCACTGCCTGCAGGCTGAAAAGACTCCTTTATCCCCATTTTCTGCCTCCTACCAGTCAGCCAATCCTCTATCCATGCCAGTATCTTGCCCCTAACACCATGAGCTATTGTCTTATTTTGCAGCCTCCTGTACGGCACCTTGTCAAAGGCTTTCTGGAAATCCAAATAGATCACGTCCACTGGCTCTCCTTTGTCTAACTTCCTTGTTACCTCATCAAAGAATTCTTTTTTAAAAATTTTAAATAAAACAGTCCGAACTTCACCCTTTTATTGTGGAGGGCCACCTAGCACGGTTGAATCCAGCGCCCCCCTTGGCCAGTTCTGCTCCCAGGTCCTGGTAAATGCGGATTACGCTGTTCTCCCACCTGCTGCTCCGCTCCTTTTTAGCCCATCGCAGGACACATTCTTTATCTGAGAAGCGGTGGAACCGTACCACCATAGCCCTCGGCGGTTCATTCGTTTTGGGCTTCCTTGCAAGGACTCTGTGCGCCCCATTCAGTTCCAGAGGGCGAGGAAATGCTCCTGTCCCTATCAGGGTCCCCAGCAAAATGGTCACAAATGCACTCGTGTCCGACCCCTCCGCACCCTCGGGTAGGCCCAGAATGCACAGGTTTTGCCTCCTGGACCTGCTTCCAAGGTATCCAACCTCTCCTGCCACCTCTTATGCAGGGTGTCATGTGCCTACACCCTGACGGCCAGACCCAGTATCTTATCTTCATTATCCAAGACCTTTTTCTCAACCTCCTTGATCGCCTTCTCCTGCATTTTCTGGGTCTCAAACATTTTCTCCATTGAGGCCTTCATCGGGGCCAGCATCTCCGTTTTCAGGTCAACAAAGCAGCTTCTAAGGAACTCCTGCTGTTCCTGCGACCACTGGGCCCACGCTGCCTGATCCGAGCCGGCCGCCATTTTCTGTTCCCGCGCCCGTTCCAGCCGCTTCTCGGTGCTCGTTTGTTTCGCCGTCCTGCTCTTGGTCCTCTCCATAAACTAATGTGGGGAGCCCTCTAGCGCCGTTTGCCTGCCGCGTTTCGTCGGGAAGGAGCCGCTAAAGCTCCTTAAAAGGGTCCGTTAGTCCGTTCACGGCGGGAGCTGCCGATTACGCGACCTACCCGTGCATGGCCGCCACCGGAAGTCCTTCCTCAAAGAATTCTAAAAGATTTGTCAGACATGACCACCTTTTGATAAAGCCTTGCTGACTCAGCCCTGTTTTACCCTGCACTTCCAAGTTCTCCGCAATATCATCCTTAATAATGGACTCTAAAATCTTACTAACGATCCAAGTCAGGCTAATCGGCCTATCATTTGCCCATCCTCGGCCTCCCTTCCTTCTTAAACAGGGTGTTATATTAACCATTTTCCAATCCTCTGGGACCCTCCCTGGCTCCAATGATTCCTAACAGATCACCACTAATGCCTCCATAATCTCCTCCGCTATCACCTTCAGAACCCTGGGGTGCAATCCATCCGGTCCAGGTGATTGATCCACCTTCAGACCTTTCAGCTTCCCCAGCACCTTCTCCTTAGTGATGGCCACTACACTCACTCTGCCCTCTGACCCTCTTGAAGTTCTGGTATCCCACTGGTTTCTTCCACCATTGAAGATTGATGTACAGTACCTATTCAGTTCCTCTGCTATTTCTTTGTTCCCTTTACTACTTCTCCAGCCTCATTTTCCAATGGTCCGTTCTTGCCTCTCTTACCTTTTATATATCGACAAAATTCTTGCAATCTCTTTTTGTATTACAAGATAGCTCACACTCATATTTCATCTTTTCCCCCTTATTGCTTTTTTTGTTGTCCTCGGCCTGCTTCCCAATACTATGGCTCCTCGTTAATCCTGGCCACATTGTATGGTTTTTCTTTCTCGCTTATGGTATCCCTGACTTCCCTTGTCAGTTATGGTTGCCTCATCCTGCCCTTAGCATGTTTTCTCCTCCTTGGGATGAATTTCTGTTGTGCCTCTCGAATCACCCACAAAAACTCCTGACATTGCTGTTCCAGAAAGGTGGAACGGGCAGATGCAAGGCAGTCAATGGGATGATTATCATGTATGTCTGACCTGTTGAGAATGCACAGTCTCTTGTTGCATTAGAGATTCAGAGAGGAATTGATTTTTACTCTGATAGTCCACCCTTCAGTCATGTTTGGACAGTCTTCTCGAAGCTACCAAGTTTTGCAATCTCTATCTGCCCCAACTGCAATGTATCTACAGGCCTTGCCCCAGGATGCACATGTGCATCAGCTGGAGATGGATGTAGAGAACTGTGAAGTAATTCAATAAAATAGGAAGAATGAGAAGAAGCAATTAAAAAGTAAAAGGTATGTTTTCAGATAGAAACCCGAGGGTTTATGGATGTAAATCTTTGAAACTGGCAGCAGAAAGTAGACAGAATCTTGTCTCTATAAACTGAGGCAAAGTGGACAAAAGCAAGGATATTATGCTAAACCTTTATAAAATACCTGTGAGACTCAGATGGAGTAATGTGCCTAATTCTGGGCAGTCCACTTTAGGAAAGATGTGGAAGAGCTTTGGAAGAACTGTACCAGATTTGGAAAGACTGGAGAGATGCTGAGGGTGTTCTCCTTAAAGCAGTGAATGTTAAGGAGAGATTTAGTAAGAGTATTTAAATTAATGAAGTTTATTTTTGATGGAGTAAATAAACTGTTTCCAATAAAGCATTGATACCAGAGGACACAGGTTTAAGGTGAGATAAAGCTGAGGTGAGATTAAGCATTTTTTTCTTGTATTACTTAATAAAATAGATTTTTGTGATGAAGCTTTTCGTCTTACACTCGTGATGACAATTCACAAGAACACCAATGTACGGTAAGGCAATTATACTGCATGAGGAGAGTGCTGCTTAATTGGCAAGTGGACTCTGATTGATAGAGGCATTGCCATGGAGAATGCACCAATTGATGGTGACTGACAGTTGACTGTAGGTAGATAATTCCAAAGCTCAGCCACCCTCTTGAGGTAAGAAATTTTTCATTATCTCATACTTAACTGGCCAGCCCTTGGTTTTGAGACTATGAGGCTTTGTTCTTGAATCTCAAACTAGAGGAAACAGCATCGACCCACTCAAGCCCTTTAAGAATTTTATACCTCTTCGAACTTCCAGGGAATACAGGTCCATTCTGTTCAATTTCTTGTCATAGGACAGCCCTGTTGTCCAAGGAGTGAATCTTGTGATCCTTGGTGGCAGCCCTTCGAAGGCAAGTATATCCTCCCTTTGGTAAGGAGATCAAACCTGTGTGTAGTACTCCAGTGTGATCACACCAAAGCCCTATATAATACCAGCAAACCTTCCTTACCATTGTACTTGTACTCTCTTGCAATAAAGGCTAACATATCTCTTGCTTTCATAATTGCTTGGTGTACCCGTGTATTAACTTTCTGAAGCCAAATGATGAAGACAGCTTTGAAACCCAAAGAGCTTTCTCTCTTTTTTGTTTGGACTGGTCCATTAATTTTAATGTTTCCGGCTGCTGGGAGCCAGTTGATTCAGTAGTCCGGTTGATACCACTGCCATTCTTTCAGTAAGGATGCTTGTGCTGTTTCTCCCAGCCCAGCTCTCCACCCACACTCAAAAAGCAGACAAGCAAAGGCACACTCGCAGCCACTTTAAGAAAATTGAATTGTTGAGATTGTTCCAGATGCATATCTATTTTGGGGATCCTGTTCAGATGGAGCTTCCTGATAGAAGGGGATTTATGTTGTTTGTTTTGTCAATCGCCTTGGTTACTGCTCATAATTTGTGAACTTCCTTGTTGCTTTTACAATTCAATAGCAGTATCTGTGACTCAGCCCTCCCCTTCCCCACCCCTGCACATTTCCCTTCACCACACCACCCCTCCCAATCTCCATTATGCTGTGCAATTATGTTCCTCATCATTTTTACAGGTTTTCTCCCCTAAGCGTTCATGTGCCTTTCAAACGATGGAACCAGCGGTAGAGAGTTGAGTTGTACAAACCAGAGATGGCTGAGATTTCCCCTTGTACCATGCTCGAATTATATGTGGAGGTTATCAATTTATGTAGTACAGGAGGGTGCCTCTGTCGATGAAGTTTTATCTTGACAATAACCCACATCTTTAACAGAGTAAGGGGTCAGGGACGCAGTGAGAGTTAACTTTTGTGTGTGTACAATAGAAACCTTGTGACGGTGACATTACCCCTTCTGTCTAGCTATTACTCCTACTGCCTAACTATTACCCCTACTGTCCAGCTATTACCCCTACTGTCTATCTATTACCCCTACTGTCTAGCTATTACCCCTACTGTCCAGCTATTACCCTTACTGACTAGCTACTTTGGGTAAACCTTTTATATCCAGATTTATAATGGAATAAATATATGTAAACTTCTTGTTTGTCACGTTGCAATTGCAAGCTTCTGGCCGCCAGGTATTGGTGTTGTCCTCTTTACTCCCAACCTCTCGGTCTCTTTCTTGTGCGAATGGGGTTGTCAACTCTGTTTAAATGTGTGGAAATGCTCCTGGAGGATTCATCAGAAGATGACCTGCCTTCAGCAGCTTCCCCATATTCTTGGTAAAGCTGTAAGCCACTTTTAAAATTTTATTTTGAATCTCCACATACTACTAGCTCTCGTTAGCCCTGATCCCAATTCCAAAGGTGTGCTGCCTAAATTTAAACTGTAAATGGCCCTGTTCTACCCTCGCAGAATAGCATTTGCCTCCCGAGTGCTCCTGCTGCTGGCAACTTGGGGTGGTGGGAGAGGGTTTGCTGAATGGCCCACCTCTGTGTGGTTCATGCATACACAGTACGTTGGCTGTTGTGACTTAGAACCAAACTGTGTTGTCTCAGTCCTGCTGGCCTCCCCAGTATTAGGAACTCACCACTTCAATGCAGATTAGAAGCCTGAGGGAATTGGGACCAATGAGTATCTCTTGGAATCTCAGTGAGACCTGAGAGAGCAAGGAGGAGAGGGAGGTAGAGAAACACAATTGAGAAAAAGCAATACACACACTGGGGTAGGGTCAGGGGAGAAATACAAATTGCGGATAAAGAGAGAGGAAAACATTTCTCTCTCTATAGATGCTGCATGGCGTGCTGAATATTTCCATAATTTTCTGTTTTATTTTTTATATTAGGCCTTCCCTCTTGTACAACTTTTCTTGACATGTATTCTGTAAATCAAAATGGACAGTGCTGCAGGAGAATTTTGAGTAACTAATTTTAATAGCTTGCCGCTGACTCTGGGTACAGTAAAAGCGATGGTATCGTGCGGGGAAGCAGCCAAGTATGATTGTTTGCTGATTGTTGCCTTCTCTCTGATAGGCCTGCATCGATGAAAACCTGGACATGGTCACTTTTCTGCTGGAGCATGGAGCTAATGTTAATCAACCTGATAATGAAGGCTGGACAGCGTTACATGCAGCAGCTTCCTGTGGTTTCATGGAGATCACACAGTGAGTGTGGATACAGCAAGTGCATAGAAACCTATTCATCCTCATTGTTACGCCTTTCCAAAATAAGCATTGATTTGACCTCGTGTCTCCCAGTATTCATAAACCCCAAGACCAAATCAGCAATAGTTGACGAGGAGCTTCAAAAAGTCCCTGACTGACTCCAAAACACAAAATTGTGTTGGAAATGCAGTGGGAGTACAGACCTGTATGCTGTCGATGTCCCAATATTCCTCCACTTTTATTGTAAACATTTTAAAAAATGGAATTATTGTAATAGAAAGAAATGCAAACATTCAAGGCAGACAATTGATTTTCTCGGTTGGTCTGGAAGCATGACTCTCAGTAAAAGAAGAATGACTTTGGACACTCTTTGGTGCATTTCCAAGTGAAATCTACAATTAATATAGATTATAATTTTTCTTTCGGCTAACCAAAACGAAGCCTTATCAACTCTGTTAAAAACCTCTGTCTGTCATTAGGGAATGACTTTTTTCATATTTCAAAATGTTTCCCCCAGGAATAGTATTTATCTTCTTTAAACACAAACGGGCTGTTAACTGTCATCTGTTTCTCCTCTCTCAGGGTTGCACAGAGTCTTCTATCCAAGTTTTTGTCCTGTAAATTAAAACTATGGAATATTGCTTCCAGCCACGCTTGAGCATTCCTGTGAATTTGTTTATAGCAGTAATAGAGCAGAGGTTGGTCCAGACTTCCCATGACAGCATTGACTGGGCACATGGACATGTCCACTAATGCAATTTGGCACTTATCACTGGCTTGATAGCCTATGTAGACAACAGTAACGGGAATGCTTGTCCTGACCTCCCGCCACAAGAACACAACAATGTATAGAACTAGAAGAGGGCACTGTAAGACCATCTGCAGTTCCCAAGATTGAAAATACCCATCACTTTTTCATCTCCCATCCCTTTTTCATCTCCCATCCTCTTGGTCACTTTATCTGCCACATATCTCTCCCACTACCTCTTCAATCTTCCTGCACTGTCCACCTCCATTGCCTCCTTGAGCGTATGGTCACTTAGCCCCTCTGTGTAAAGTAACTAAATTTCAATTAACCAATCGCCTTACCTCTCTTGAACTATTTTTAGACTTTGTATGGCCAAATATTATGAGGAATCAGCTTATGTATATCTCTGTCAGATATTAGATACACAAATGAAGCCTGATCTGAGCTGTCATACTGAGAGAATGGTTAGCAAAGGATATGGGATCTTGGACTTCATAAATAGAGCTGTTGAGTACATAAACAGGGGAGTTATGCAAAACATGTACAAAAAGCTGGTTATGCCAGACTACATTATTGCCTAGTTCTGGTCACCACAACTTTGGAAAGACATGAGGGCCTTGAGAGGGTGTAGAGGAGATTTGCCTGAGCAGTTTCAGGACTTGAGGATTTTAGCTGCAAGGTAAAGTTGGAGAAGTTGGCCTCTTTCTGTGTTGTTATGGATCAATTTCTTTATGAAAACTTTTCCTCAGTCTAACATTCTTGTTTCCTATGCTTTACTTCATAGTGTAGATGGCTAATTTATTTAGTTACCCATCTTGGCACCCTTTCCACTGTCAGGATCACCCACTGAGCAAGTGTTCAGAATCTTTCACAATAATCCAGGTGGTCAGACCAAACTAATTATCATTTTATGGGACTTACCTTAATCCAGAGCTGGGGGCAGTAACACCCCCATTGTTTATTCCTCTTCGTCAGTCTTATTACTTCTGCACTGATCTTTTTGAACCTCTTCTAAGTGCCATCTATCTGCTGGGTCTGTTATCTTCTCAAAGGGCTCGATTTTTCATGAACTTGTTCCCACAAAGCTGACCCTCCCTCATTGAACCATATTTCTTTAGGTGTTTTATTGTTCTCTAATATTTGCCTATGACATTCGTCTAGTTCACCAATCCGTAGGTCGAGCAGTTATCTTTTTTCTTTTTATAAATTGCTGTTATAGGAACCAAAGAACATAGGAATTAGGAGCAGAAGTAGGCAATTCAGCCCTTCGAGCCTGCTCCGCCATTCGATCATGGCTAATCTTTTCCTGGTCTCAAATCCACCTCCCCACCTATTGCCCAAACCCTTTTCTAAAATCATTTAATGACTCAAATTCCACTGCACTATGGAATTACACTGCACTATGGCAGCGAGTTCCACAAATTTACCACCATCTAGATTAAAAGCAGTTGCTCCTCAGCTCAGCTCTAAATCTGTCACCTCTCAGCCTATATCTGTGACCTCTCATTCTAGATTGTCCTACAAGGGGGAACATTTGGCCTACGTTTACTTTATCAATCCCTTTTAGTATTTTACACACCTCGATCAGTTTCCCTCTCATATTTCTTATGTCCCATTGGGCAGACGCAGCATGGGTTCATAAAGGGCAGGTCGTGCCTAACTAATTTAGTGGAATTTTTTTCGGACATTACCAGTGCAGTAGATAACGGGGAGCCAATGGATGTGGTATATCTGGATTTCCAGAAAACTTTTGACAAGGTGCCACACAAAAGGTTGCTGCATAAGATAAAGATGCAGGCATTAAGGGTAAAGTAGTAGTATGGATAGAGGATTGGTTAATTAATAGAAAGCAAAGAGTGGGGATTAACGGATGTTTCTCTTGTTGGCAATCAGTAGCTAGTGGTGTCCCTCAGGGATCAGTGTTGGGCCCACAATTGTTCACAATTTACATAGATGATTTGGAGTTGGGGAACAAGTGCAATGTGTCCAAGTTTGGAGACGACACTAAGATGAGTGGTAAAGCAAAAAGTGCAGAGGATACCGGAAGTCTGCAGAGGGATTTGGATAGTGTAAGTGAATGGGCTAGGGTCTGGCAGATGGAATACAATGTAAACAATCCCAGAGCTGAAGGGGTTGGATTATGAGGAGAGGTTGAGTAGACTGGGACTGTACTCGTTGGAATTTAGAAGAATGCGGCAGGGATCTTATAGTAACATATAACATTTTGAAGGGAATAGATAGGATAGATGCAGGCAGGTTGTTTCCACTGGTGAGTGAAAGCAGAACTAGGGGGCATAGCCTCAAAATAAGGGGTAGTAGATTTAGAACTGAGCTTAGGAGGAACGTCTTCACCGAAAGGGTTGTGAATCTATGGAATTCCTTGCCCAGTGAAGCAGTTGAGCTCCTTCTTAAATGTTTTTAAGATAAAGATAGATCGTTTTTTGAAGAATAAAGGGATTAAGGGTTGTAGGTGTTCGGGCCGGAAAGTGGAGCCATGATCTCATTGAATGGCGGAGCAGGCTCTAGGGGCCAGATGGCCTACTCCTGCTCCTAGTTCTTATGTTCTTATGTTCTTATTTCTAAACTCCAGCAAGTATAAGCCCAAATTGTTTAATCTCTCCTCATGCCATTTCATCCCCAGAATCAATCTGGTGAATCTCCTCTGAAGTGCCTCCAATGCCACCACATCCTTCCTCAAATAAAGAGACCAAAATTGGACACACTGCTCCAGATGTGGCCTCACCAACACCCTATGCAACTGCAACATCACTTCTCTACTTCTATACTCCAACACACTGCAATAAACGCTAACATTCCATTTGCCTTTTTAATTACATGCTGTATCTGCATACCGACCTTCTGAAATTCATGAACAAATACACCCAGATCCCTCTGCCCAGACGCATCTTGAATCTGATTTCCGTTTAGATAATTTGCCTTTCTATTTTTTCGGTCAAACTGGATAGCCTCACACTTATCTACATTACATTTCATCTGTCAAACTCTGGCCCAATCTCCTAGCCTATCTATATCCATCTGTAAAATTGTAAAATATTTATATTTACCTCCTCTTCACTGCCTGCTTTCCCATCTATTTTGGTATCCTCAAATTTTGCTATGTTAAACTTTGTCCCTGCTTGAAGATCATTTATATAAATTGTAAACAGTTGAGGTCCGAGGACTGACCCCTGCACCACCCCGCTAGTGGCCGTTTGCCAGCCAGAGAAGGACCTATTTGTCCTAACCCTCTGCTTTCAGTCAGCCAATCCTCAATCCAATCTCATACTCTACCCCTAATCCCCTGCGATCTCACCTTCTGAATCAATCTTTTAAGCGGCACCTTATCAAACACCTTCTGTAAGTCTAGATATACTACATCCACAGGTTCCCCATTATCCACTTTGCTGGTTACGTCCTCAAAGAATTCAAGCAAGTGTGTCAAGCATTCATATCCTTCATAAAACTATGCTGACAATGGTGGATTAAGCTTTGGCTTTCCAAATGTTCGGTCTTCTCCTCTTTACTTATTGATTCCAGCAACTTCCCCACCACAGAAGTCAAGCTAACCGGTCTATATATTCCTACGTTTTGCCTTGCTCCCTTTTTGAATATTCACACGTTTCTAATCCTTTGGCATTGATGCTTTGTGGTTGCTTTCTAATCATGGCCTCTTGTCCTATGTTACTATTTTGAGGTTTTAGAAGATGGTTAAGTTTTGGGACTTTGTCTTTAGTTCAAAGTAAAGTGAAGAGGGCCATGTGTCCTGGCCAGCGGTTTACCTGATAGCAGGCCTGGGTGATGTGGCTGTAGATGATTAAAGGGAGGCCCAAATTGTTTTTCTGAAAAAAAGGTGCAAGGTGTTCGTATTTGGAGACAATAGCAGCAGCATCTAGTCTCCAAAGTCCAAGGAATGTGTTGAGAATGTCAAGTTGTAAACAATTATGTTTTAAATGTCAATTTAGTTCCACGTTTAGCTTGAAAGGATGTCTACTTAGCATTTCTACGTGGATACATAGGCCGTATGATTCCTACTGCAATAGAGATGAGCTTTGAGTGGGGAGGTTCAGACCCTGAAACTCTCAGACACAGCTTGTGTGCCAGTTTCCGGGAGAGAGAGAAGTATGCTTCACCATACAGGAATGTGAGTAGGAACTTTTCCCTTATTGAAAAGACAAAATTTGTGAGGATTTATAAGAGCCTGGAAGATTCCCCTTGCTTTATTTATAGGGAGGAACCTCCAGGAAAAAACCCTCATTGTGAAAGATAATAATCTAATAATCTTTAATATTGTCACAAGTTGGCTTACATTAACACTGCAATGAAGTTACTGTGAAAAGCCCTTAGTCTCCATGTTCAGTTACACAGAGGGAGAACTCAATGTCTAAATTACCGAACAGCATGTCTTTCGGGACTTGTGGCAGAAACCGGAGCACCAAGAGGAAACCCATTCAGACACAGGGAGAACTTGTAGACTCCACAAAGACAGTGACCCAAGCCTAGAACCCTGGAGCTGTGAAGCAACAGTGTTAACCACTGTGCTACCGTGCCGCCCAAGATAGTTCTGGGGTAAAAGATTCCAGGCTGAAAAAGGGAAAGAATGCTAGTCAACCCTCGGGAGTTAAGAATCACTTTGGATTGGGTTTGGGAAAATTCAATGGTTGCTTAAAAGACAGTGTAAAGTGTAACTATGAAGTGTTCATTTCAGTTGTATTAAAAGACAACGGGGGAATTCAGTTCTGTAGTTTAAAATTAAAGTTTCCTTCAAACTTATCGATTAATCAATAGTATATTTTGTTTGTTTATTATTGTAAGATTCTTTAATTGTGAAATCTTGTGGTGCTATTCTCTCAACTATTAACTGGAATTTTGAATTTCTTTTTTAAAAACATAAATGGTCACAATAGAGATTGGAACAAAAATCTGACTGAAATTCACTCCTGCTCTCCCCTTCCAACTTAATCGTCTGTTCTAAACTCTGCAATAGCTGCTATATATGCCATTTTCCCCATCGCCTCTACAAATAGATGTCTGTCAGTGAGAAGTAGTAATGCTTCACAGCTTTTGAGTTTTGTAGTATTGCGTTGCATCCACCACAAGAACTGGAATGACAGAATCTCAAAAATGAACCTCTCGCACGACAATATGCTGATGCTCTTATTCTTGCTGTCACCAGGAGCTGACATCCCATCAGTCTATTTTGAAAGAAAGTTCAGATAAGCTAGCATTTGTGATTTCCAGCTTGATGTCAATATCAAGCTTTTTGAATGCTGTGGCTTTTCGTGACATATAAGAACTGTGCCCAGTAAAGAGGGAACTGATAGTGTCAGAACCTTTTAAAAATTCACCTGCTGTCGGGGCCTCAGTAAAGAGATGGGTATATATCTCAAATTCTCTTTCTAAGGGCTAATGAGTTCAAATGTCATAGCAGCCTTTCCGTGATGCTAATTACTTTGAAATCAAATCTGTTAATAAATCTAAGACCTAACTAAACTTTTTTGCCCTTCCAGTTGTTGAGTGCCATCTAACAGCAGCTTAACCACTTCCTCAGAAAACTGGTCAGTGACCAGTTTGTGATGTGGCTGAACTCACCCAAGGTTTACTTCAAGCCAGTCCTGGGAAATGCCCAAAGCTTAGGCAGAGGAGGATAGCTGATAACCAGTTGATTCTGAACCTGCCTGCTTGCTCCTCCTTTAGGTATCTTATTAAACAGCGGGCGAATGTTGCAGCTGTGAACAGTGAGGGGGAGCTGCCTATTGACATTGCCCAGGGCGAAGCTATGGAGAAGCTGCTGAAGGAGGTCATCAAAAAGCAAGGTAAGAGCTCTGACTTACCAGGCAACTCTGTTGTGAGATGTTATCACTTTACAGTTAAAAGTATTTTAAAAAAGATCTATCTAAGTGAATTTGGAAGCACACACTCACAAGTAGAGGGCAAAAAATTGACACTCAATCTGGTTGATGTCAAGGAAGAATAAAAGTTCTTCGGAACTATGAAACTGAAGAGTGCAGTAGAATGTTATAAGAATTTCAAATATTAAGGATCATTCCCTTGCTGAGTGTGAATAAAGTAAGAAACTATACTGATCTCACCAGGGCATTGGTATCCAACAGGGAAAATGGCAACCATCTTTCTTTCCCATAAATTTATTGTCATCACTGTGTTTCTTTAAGAAATGTCCTCCTTTTGTCTCTTGAAAGCACTGATCCCTGCTGGAAGTGGTTTCATGATGGTAATTGTCCTTTAGTAACTTGACCACGTAAATAGTCTCCATTTGTGAGCCGAGATTGAGTGTTTGTGAGACTTCAGTTGTACGCGGTCATCACCGAGTCTTCTCCACTCCTCCTTCAACTTGGCAATTAAGCAGTTTTTCCTTCCTCAAGTCAAGGTTGTTGAGTCCTTTGTATCAACCCCATGACTAACATTGCCCAGATCAGATGTCGCAACATGTGTTCAAGATTGTAACAGGAACCTTCTGTGGTCTGTTTGACTCAGCCGCTCAATGTGTATACCAGCCAAGATCTTGGGTGAGCAGTCAATTGACATTCATCCAAATCCTCGCTGCTATGGTATTCAGTAACTGTTCCAAGGCTGCACCTTTTCCCCCTTCGATGCACCCTGATGGCCCTTACCTGAAAAACAACAAATCCAGGCAGCATCTTAAGTTAAATGAGACCTGGGTAAGTCGACTTACAATTTCTCAGTGATAGTGGGGACTGGATGCCTCTGACTCAGGAGGCATAAAATGAATGAAAGAAAAAAAATGCTTACATTAATATAAATCTCTGTGCCTTTTCCAAATGCTTTGTATACAGAGAAGTGCAGTTGAATAATTTGGTAGCTAAAATAGTGACTTGAGAATTTCTAACTGTATTCACTTTGGTGATGCAAAGTTGTGAGTATCTCAGCAACAGACATTAAGGTGTGGCTATCTTCTGTGTCACTGGTCCTTTGCACCGAATACCCATTATCCAGATTTTCTTAATTCTCGGTTGCTCCCTCACATAATATTGTGAATTTAAATCTCCAACTTGATGCATTTAGTCAATTCTTCTTTTCTCTACAGCTGGTTAAGTATGGTGGATATACTAACCGCCTGTAACAGTTTATTCATTAACACTCCTGCCAGCAGTTCTGAAGCACCCGTTAGCAGGTCTAAGTATGGATTATCTCTTTTTTTTGAGCAGGTTGTATTCATCCAACTCACTATTAGCACTTTGGGTACTCAGAGCAAATCTAATTGTGCAAATATTGATTTCTGGGGCGAAATTCTCCGACCCCCAGCAGGGTCGGAGAATCGCCTGGGAGCGCCGAAAATCCCGCCCCCACCGTGGCAGAGATTCTCCGCCACCCGGGAAGTGGCCGTGGCGGGTATTCCCGCCACTCCAATCGGCGAGGCCCCTGCGGTGATTCTCCGGCCCGGATGGGCCGAAGTCCCGCTGCTGGGAGGCCTCTCCCGCCGCCGAGGTTTGAACCACCTCTGGTGGCGGCGGGATCGGCGGCGCGAGCGGGCCCCGGGGTCCTGGGGGGGGGGGGGGGGGGGCGGGGGCGATCGGACCCCGGGGGGTGCCCCCACGGTGGCCTGGCCGCGATCGGGGCCGCCCACTCAGGCTCCGGGCCAGTGCCCTGGGTGCACTCTTTCTCCTCCGCAGCCGCCACGGCATTCGCCATGGCGGAAGCGGAAGAGAAACCCACATCGCACATGCGCCGGTGGTGACCGGCGAAAGCCTTTCGGCCAGCCCCGCCGCCGGGGGCGCCGGTTTTTTGCGGCAGTCTTCTGGTGCCAACCGCTCCGGCGCGGGGCTAGCCCCCAAAGGTGGGGAACCTTCCTCATGGGAGAATTCCCCACCTTTGGGGAGGCCCGACCCCGGAGTGGTTGACGCCACTCCCCTACGCCGGGACCCCCCGTCACGCTGGGTAGGGGAGAATCCCGCCCATGAGGTTCCACCATGTTTTTATGATATGGCCTGAGTCGGTTTTTCCACCTGTTGGAAATGTTTCAAACTTGTCTAATGTTGAGATTGTGGGTAAGTGTTCGCTTTTCACCTGAATGGATTTGACCAACTTTTAGGCAGAGCCAATGCTTCCATGAACAGGGTTTATTCCTTTCTCATAACAGATCTGAGCAACAATGGCACCACATTTACTTCAGCCAGACCACCATATAGCCTGTTGAGCACACTCATTCTCTGAAGTGTTGACATCCAGTGTACATTTTCCACCTCTATCTTTGATGGCAAGGATGGAAGAGAGTAGACTGTTCCCCTTGAGAGTAATTCACATTTTGCAGTGCGACTGCAGACTGGCCAGAAGTCTGTGCTGCCTTCAACAATAAGTCTGCACTTCCTCCTGGTGCAGTTGACTGTTCCCTGTCCGTGATTTTCACTCACTGGTAGGTTCAAAATAAGCAAGGTTATCCAAGTATCCAGGTCAGAATTATTGCTTCTTTCAACACGGGAGTCCATGATTAGCTGATCTACCACTGTTAGGCCCTTGTGAGACAGATGCGAAATTGCGAATAACTAGATAATGAGATGAAAGTGAGCATTTCCTTCATGCTGGCAATGTGTCCACTGTGCACATCTCTACTCCCTATTGCTTGTGATGGCAAAACCACTGCTTGCCAATAATTACTACAGCTGTATAGAACTCGTGAAGCACTTCGATCAACGCAGGCCTCTTCCTCTGTGTCAGAACATGTCTGTGTAGATGAATTGCATGGTCCCCTTATTCCTAAGAAGTCTTACAACACCAGGTTAAAGTCCAACAGGTTTGTTTCAAACACGAGCTTTCGGAGCACGGCTCCTTCTTCAGGTGAAGAAGCATAGCTTGAACCACCAACATTGCTTTTACTGTTGTGCGGAGTGAGTTTGCCCCCTTTGGTGAAGTTACTTTGGACTTTCAACACTAGAATCATTGAACTTCAAGATTTTTGGTGGAGGCATGTGTACGTCCTATTGAATAGATACCACTTGGATCATTTATGGCTTTGAAAATTCAGTTTATCAGCCTTAGCTACCAGTGTTTATTTGAGCCTAGGGACAGCCACAGGTGATCTGCACATATCACAACTCAGCCAAATTGTAAAGGAAAGAATACTGGCTTCTAGTCTTTATTCACTTCCAAGCTTTTATTTGTGGAGACATATATGTACATAACCCCCCAATTAATGCCCATGATCCGAATACAAAGTATATCCAATTGGTGGACAGTCGACACCATGGTGGGGTTGATTGCGACTGAGGTTATGCTCGTCTGCATCTTAATTTCTAACAAATCCAGCACATTATTTTAAGTGCAAGCTGCGACTCGAAAGCTAGTGACTCCACACAAACCTTTTGGACTTTAACCTGGTGTTGTAAGACTTCTTACAATGTTAGCATACACAAATGAAGGGCATTGTTTAGTTAAGTACTTCGAGCACATATAAATAAACGCTGTGACTGCATTCATGACCAGGTGGCCCTGGAAAGGGAACATGCGGTGTCCATGATCGTGGGAGGGGGGGCACCGTGGGGGCTGGGGTGCAATGGTGCTGTGGGGGCTGGGGTGAATCATCACCCCTGGGAATATCATTTTGAATTAATTAGTTAAGTTTCCTTCTGATGTTTTATTTGAGGTACAGTGTCCCACCCGGGGCTGTTACCCTTGTCATTTTTGTTTAATTTATTGATTATTGTTTTCTTAAAATAATATAAATAGGGGTTTGGCACCACAGGAGCTCGGGTGCATCATTCACCCCAGAAACACGTTTTGATTCAGGGTTTGGTAGGTTTCCTTTGTGATTTTGTATTTGGTTGTGCCCCTTTAATGGACTACCCCACTCCCAAAACTTGTTAATTTATTTACTTGTTAATTTGAGCCTTAAGGTACTTAAAAGAGTAGAAGTAAGAGATGGGGTGGAGTGCTTCATCAGCCCTCACAATGTCATTTTGATTTAGTTTGATAAGTTTCCTTAATTTTTTTGTTACAGTGCTCCCTTAACGGGCTATCATAAACCATAGAAATAGAATCCCTACAGTGCAGAAAGAGGCCATTCGGCCCTTTGAATCTGCACCGAACCTCTGAATGAGCAGCCTACCTAGGCCCACTCCCCTTCCCTATCCCAGTAACCCCACCTAACCTGCACACCCCTGAACACTAAGGGGCAATTTTAGCATGGCCAGTCCACCGAACCTGCAAATCATTGCACTGTGGGAGGAAACCAGAGCACCCAGGAGAAACCCACGCAGATACGGGGAGACCGTGTGGCCTCCACATAGCAACCCGAGTCCGAAATTGAACCCAGGTTCAATTTGTTGTGGTGTGAGTTAGCAGTTCTCGCCACTGTGCTGCTCTTAACTTAATTTGTTAATTGTTTTTTCCCTTGGATGATTTCTTTATTCATATAAAAGAGTATAAATCGGGGATAACTGGGACACTGGGCATATGAGAGGAAATCTGTAAGACTAAATAAGGTCAATAAATTCTCTCAATAAAGGATATTGCACCAACCACCTTGGACCCTGTTGACATCTGCAAATGCCAGAAAACCTTTATTTCTAAAACACGTCAAACCACTCAGATCCTGAAAAAGAAAATAGACTTTCTCAGAATCACTGTTTACTGTGAATGCAGAATCCAATGGAGCACTGAAAAGGTAGCATAATAAATTCAAAATAAATACTTATTTAACAAGAACATTATTTTATGCCTTTTTCAGCCCTTCGCTAGAGTCCTGGTCTTGAACACTTTTTTTTTTGCCTGGTTGTGTCAGGCTAGTGGCTAAATACAGCCAATTACTATCTTAACATGCATGGTGTACCCAATCTCCTTGTGTGAACCAGTGCCATTTAGTCCGCTGAGCTGCTGAAATGTTTCTTCAGTTGCTGGAAGTTCTTGTTCTTCAAATTTATTTGGGGAAAAGAAAACCAAGGAGGCAAGATTAAATGCTTTTTTAGGTAATGTTTATAATAAGTGTAATTGTACAGAGACTGTAAGTACCGCACGTAGGAGTCCTTAAATTCCTGGGTAAGAGAATAGGGTGTCCTCGTCACAAACCTTTTGTAACACTTGATTTGTGTTCTATAAACTCCAGAATGCACACTAGGGTGAGGCTCAATTTATTTCCCATGCTGACTATTTCATTTTTCAAAAAGGAAAGTTGATTCTTTTTAAGCAGAGAGAAAACGTTCGTCACGCGTGTTTTGTTGGCAGTTAGAAAATGTAAAGCCTTTTGTTCCTGACACCTGTGAGGAAAGATTGACAGTTCGAAAATGTAAGCATTTCTAATTACTGACACCCGAGACTTTATGGGTGAGAATGCACGAATGAACAACAGGCAAACAATGAGTTTCATTATTACGTTGAGTTCTTTTATTGCACAGGAAAGATACCGAGTGAAGATAGAAAGAGCAATGGAAGTGAGCAAAGGTCACGATAGATTGAGGAAGTGGTAGTCAGGGAGGGAGTGGTAGTCAGGGAGGGATTAATGCCAAGGTGAAAGGACCACAATCGGTGTGAGGGAACTTCAAGGAAGAACAAGAAATGGGAGGTGTGGACATGAATGGAGATCGCTGCAGGCCACATTTTCTTAGGAGATCTCTGCCAGAAAATGGGGTCTACGATCATTGACAGCCCCTTCTCCCATCATGTCATATATCCTATCCAGCGCTCCCAACTGGAACGATAGTTAAAAAGAAAATGAACACACAAAAAAGTAGATCAAGACAGAGGAATGCAGATGAGGAGAGATTGTGACAGAAACAAAAGAGGAGCAGCAAAACAAAGAGACAGGCAAGATAAGAACAATATTTGACTCCTGTGTCATGTGTGTTATCCCACTCATGTGTTATCCCACTGGAGATCCCCCAGTGGCTATTGTGGTTAAAGTAGCAAAAGTGGGAAACTCCCTGTACAGTTTGTTGCCCTCTATGGTTTGGCAATCCCAACCATGCAGCACTCACTGCTCCGCCCCCACCACCACCACCAAAAAAACAGACAAAGAAAGAAACACATTCACAACCTCAAACTATCTCAAAGTGAATTGCAGCAGATGAATTATAGTGACTGTTGCATTGTAAGAAATGCAGAAAAATGTTCCTCAAACAGCATTATGTTAATGACTGGTTGATCTGTTTTAATGTTGCCCGAGGGATAAATATTATCCAAGACAACTGAGACTGAAACTCTTTGAATTGTCCACCTTAAGAGGGTAAAAGGAGCCTCCATTTAGGACCAAATGTTCACTGCCGAGAAAATTCCCGACTCAGGAAAAACTTCCCCAAATGGTCTGATTTTCATTTCAAGGGGGTGAGGCAGGGTTGGTGGAGGGTGCTAACTGGAATCGGGCCCGGCGCTCCAGAAAATGTGTGGACGCAGCTTCGGGGACTGCCATGTTCTGAGGCGGCTTGCTTCAAAGACCCTGGAACTTTGTCTCACTCCTAATAAAAAGAGTAACACCCTCAACCTCACAATCTATTCAAGTTCTTTACCGAAAACCTTGAAAATGTATCTATTATCCAATTCAATTCCAACTGTTGTCATAATATACATCCAGGTATATGATGGTGTGCAGACAGGCAGTATTTGACACACAGGATGACCAGTGAACACACAGAACACAGCAGCCAATCACCAGACAGGACACGACCACTATAAAGTCAGAGGGCACTAGTTTTCCCGCTCTCTCGGGATCCAGCCTCTGAGACAGTCAGAGCTCGTGAGCAGCAACTAGAACAAAAACCATGTGGTAGTAAGATAGTCTGGTCAGGTTAGCCTCAGGTCTCCAGTCAGGTCAGCATTGTGTCAACCCACAGTTAAATTATGTATTATAGTTAAGTGTTCAATAAAATCGAGTTGCATTTCTTCAAGTGTTGAAAGCTTGTCTCTCTCACCACTACAGTAAACGCAGTCCTCGTAGACCCAGCTTACCCAACACATCATGGTACCAGTGAGTTATGCTCGAGTTTGACGTACCTACCTTGAGATAATCTGCCTTTGACCAGTGATCAGTCATCCGGTAACATGGACAGCGTCCGCCCTCCCCCGCAGCTCATCAACAGTTGCACTCTCAGGCAGTGCATTCCAGATCCAAACCACCTGCTGTATAAGAATCGTATTTCCTCCTGTAGAATTTGATTATTCTGCCAAATTGGCCGAGATCTCTGCCCTTCAAGCCTCTATGCTAACCCATACCCCTCTGCTCCACATGGCCACTCATACACTCCATACGAACATAATGCCAAATTGTGCCAACCCATGACTCCCCCACTCGTCCACATAGTCTTTTGTAACCCAATGCCAACTTTGTGCTAATGTATGACCTCCCCCCCCCACCAACCACCCTTTGCCCTTATATCCTTCATGTTATCTCACTCAGTATCCACCATGCGCACATCTCCGAAGCCATGTTGAGATGAAATACAAATTCTAAATTTCTATTACAGATGTCACCTTACTTTAAAAAGTTCCAGTTGATGAAAACCTATCCAATACATTTAAATTCATTCAAATCCCTTCTCAAAGCAAATATTTGGATTTGTAGCCCCACATTATAGACAGCTGATTCCTTTCTAACTACTTAGAGCTCTTAATCAAAATGTGATAATGATAGGTTGTGGAAGTAGTCAAGCAGCACTAACCTTTCAAGTTTATGTCAACAAGCTTGTGTTGAAATTGCATGCACCGATTTTGCGTTTTCAACTTGGTGCCCCAGCAAGTTCTTTTATTTTCAAAATTTAAAGGCCAGGGGTTTTTACTAACTTGACAGTTCCAGCTTATACATGTTTACACGTATTAACTATCACTTACTGATAATACTAAAGGGGCATTGTGACCTCCCCAAAAGGATAACTGACCTATGCAAATATCCCTGGTAGGTTTAGACATTTTCCTCAAATATCTAAAGTAATGTTTCAGAAACCTGGATGAAGAAAATTGCTTCTGAGTCAAGGCAACTGAATTTTCAAATGTGCTGTTGCCTTGGTGCATCGTGGATGTGTGAAATACCTTCCGTCATATTTTACCATAACACCCCCAACCTCAGCGAAAATGATGGGTATGGGATGGGACTTAAGGAATCAGGGCTCATGTCATTTTGATTCAGATGTGGTGCCTTCCTGACTCTGTGGAAATTTAGGCCTTAGTGTGTCATCCAGCACATGGCACCTCAGAAAGCATAGCACTCCCTCAGTACTGGAGTGCCAGCCAAATGTTGTGCTCAATTTTCTGAAGTGATCTTTTAGTCTCAGAGATGCGAGTACTGTCATTGTGTCACTGGTGACACTGAATGTCAGCAATACCAACAGACAGTGCCTCTCCTAAACGAAGAAGTCTCTTATTTTCAAATCAGATGCGTTATTTGAAGCAGTTCAGTCAGTATTTAAAAATTAAGCTCCCATTTTTATGCTGGTCTTCCAGTCAGTAGAACTGAGGGAACAAGTACGTGAAGAATCTGTCATTGAAGAGGAAGTCGGTCAATTTGTAAATGGAGAGAATTACTCTTCCCACCTATTTAAGTAGGGAGAGCAGTCCTCTTCTATTTAAAAGAAGAAAGCTAACGCTTGCTTTATAAATGGAGAGATTCATTAACCCGCAATTATTACTTTTGATATTTTAAAATCACCCTCTCCAATTCAAATCATGAATCAACCATGAAAACAGTGATCATCTGATGGAAAGATAACTGATCACTTGGTTATGTGTGAGGTTCTGCTGAATGGAATAGAGTTAATAAATCTGAGCAGACCTAGCAGTACCTTCAATGAGCCAGCAGCAGAGTTAAATTCACTCGCCTCAAACCTGATTTCTGAGGAGAATGATTGGAGTTGACTGAGGAAAAATTTCAATATAAAATCCTTGTTTTTTAACTCGTTCTTTTACATGCACCCACGTGCAAAGATTATTTAGGATTGTTTCGGTTTAGATTATGTTGGTTGCAGATTGTCTGTGTTTTTATGTGTGTTGGCAGCAGAATCCCATTGTCAGTGATTAGAATCCTACCTTGGACAGCGGCAGAGCCATGCCAACCTAATCCAGTGAAGAGTGCTGCATCCTTCTTCCTACACATGCCTTTTTGAACTAGTTGGTAGCACGCAATGTACAAACAGGCCATAAATTTAATAAGATGCAAGTACACACTCCCACTTCCTGAACTATTTACCAGCGATATTGGTATAAAGGGCCAATATTCAATAGCCCCCAAATCATAAACACCGTCATCATGTATTCATTCTTTTCTCATTGTGTGTCTGTCTCTTCCTTGCTCATTGTCTTTGTCATTTTGTGTTAGCTGTTTTTCAGTGGTAGCGCAGTCTTCCGTCTGCATTGGAAGGCTGTGGGTTCAAATCCAGTCTAGGGACTTGAACATATAACCGAAGCTGACATTTGTGTGTTTCTCCAAGGGAACGCTGCATGATTGGAGGTGCTGTCATTCAGAGGTGATGTTAAACAGAGAAGGCTTCCCTTTTGGATCAACTTATTGGCACCCTGGCCACATTTATTGTTTAATGAACGTCATTAAAAACCATCTGACCTGACAGGTGAAATGTTACCCCATAGTCACAGGTGACACTTAAAATAAGCTGACTTCCAGAAAGTTCCTCCTCACTGCCCCATGGCATTCACTTTACAAGTAAGAATGCTACCACCGAGCCAATGCTGATACCTCAGTGAGCCTCTCTTGCTCGCACATCATGCTGTGCTTTTGGAAGTTCGAAAGGAATTCTCATCTTTACCACTCTGCGTGTGCTGTAGTTTAAATGGCAACGGCAATGGAGATGACTTGAAGGAAGCGTTGTGGAGGAAAAGATAAAAGTTGTCAAAATGGCAGCAGATGTCACAAAACTGACGAGCGCATGGAGCAATGTATATTTAGAGTGTTCCAGGCCTTGTGCTGATATGAAAATTACAGGTTCTTTGTCTTTTAGGGATTGATGTGGAGGTAGCAAGGAAAGAGGAAGAGCAACGAATGGTCCAGGATGCCAGACAGTGGCTAAATCGAGGGAAAAAAGAAGATATACGACACCCAAAAACTGGAGCAAGTGCCCTTCATGTTGCTGCAGCCAAAGGCTACTTGGAGGTTATGAAGTGCGTATGTTGTGGTCATGCAAAAATTAATTGAGTTCCCATTGTTAAGAGAGCAAATTAAACCCCAGCTGTCCATTTACCCAGTTTCATAAAGGAATGTTTTTAAAGCAATGTTAAAATCTTTAGTATTTGATGCCAATTGACATTGTGTGTCTGCAAGTACTTGACTATTACATGCAATAAGCAACAAGGATAGAGCAGGGACTGCCTGTGCTATAAGGAGGGAGCTCAGAATGGTTGCAGGAAGGTTCTTCAAGCTGTACCAGGCTATGAAAAGTATGGGACAGAATAACAGTTTGAAGAATTCCCCAGCTAAATATACCTGAGTTACTACTGTACACTTGCTGTTCTCGGTTAGCAGTTGAGATTATAAGACAGGGCAATTAGGATAGCCCAGCATGCCAATGTCAGAGCATCCAGGCCGTGATGTATCCAGAACGGTGTCCAGCCCTGGTGGCTCAGGTGAAAGAATAAGGAATCGTCTGTGACATTTTGATTCTTGTCCAGTAATCCTCAAATCATTTGCATTTTCCTGGAGATCTGCAATAGGATTTGAAATCAGGAAATGATAGGGAATGGGCAGGATGGCCTTCGGCTGTATCCTTGAGTTGTGCTTTTCTGGGCTCCATTAATAATTTATATTTCTTGGCTCGTGGAATCTAGGTTCCAATCTGGCCAACAACGCTGACAATGTAGCAGCCCACCCGCTCAGATGGCTAAATGAGTCCTGTGAATTTCAGTATTGACTCAGTTGTTGGTGGATTCAAGACACAGTGGATAACACTGCTACCTCACAGCGCCAGCAACGCCGGTTCGTTTCCGGCTTTGGGTGACTGTCTGTGTAGAGTTATCCTTATGTCTGCATGAGTTCCCTTTAGGTGATCCGGTTCCCTCCCACTGCCCAAAGATGTGCAGATTAGGTGGACTGACCATGCTAAATTGCCCCATAGTGTCCAAAGATGTGCGGGTTAAGTGGTAGGGTTGTGATCAATGCATGGGGTTACAGGGATAGGGTGGGGGCGCAGGCCTGGGTGGAGCACTCTTTCGGAGTGTCGGTGCAGACTCGATGAACCGAATGGTCTCCTTCCGCCCTGTAGGAATTCTATGGATTCAATGAAACTGCTCTGAACACAGAGCTAACTGGCACTGAGCAGAATAAGGGTAGCTGATGGTATGGTTAATGCACATTGTTGGGACTGTGTAGAAGGGATTTACTGTTAGTACAGCCTGTGAAGAACATGACCCCAGTGATCTTGATCAAGCAGTGTAGAGCTTTATTTGTGTTGCACTTTCCTGGAGAATACTTCATTTTGACATTGAATAAAACATGTAGAAAAGCATAGATAAACATGTGGAAAAGCATTGACAACCTTAAACTCGGTTTCAGAGTTTGCCAAAATGTTTCAGAAAATAAATTCATTTAATCTTGTAAATCCTCACCATTTGCTCGTTCCCTCTACTCTTAACTGGCAAAAGTCCATGATCCTTCTGTTTCCGCTCCAAAAGAATGAAGTTCAGTAAACAGGATTATTCATCTGAAGAAAACTGTGGCCTTCACAACGAAGGTGCTTTCTCCTTTGTTCGAGGCGTCTTTGCATGTCACATCTCTGTTGTTGCAGGTTGTTAATCCAGGCTGGCTTCAATATCAACAGCGTAGACAATGATGGTTGGACTCCATTGCATGCAGCATCACATTGGGGCAAAGAGGAGGTGTGCAGACTGCTGGTGGAGAATCTGTGCAACATGCAGATCATCAATACAGTGGTGAGTCCTCCCAGTTTTCAGTGATGGGTTAAAGAGCTTCCACAGAAAATAGTGCTGATTTCAAAATGACCGTGGGCGGCAGATATTAAAGTTGAAGTTGTTGGCTCAGACTCCTCTCTGTGGAGTTGGTTGATGTGCCCCTGATATGGGGCTATGTCCCCACGACGGTGTGAAAAGCAGCGTCAACCACTCTGGCATCAATGGTCCCCGATAATGGGAAATGCTCCCCTTCCTGAGGCTAAGTTGGTGCCGGAGTGGTCCCTGCAGCCCTAGCCGGCGCGGAACGGCCCGCGCAAGTTCGCACATGCGCAGAACGGCCGGCGTGATTCTGCGCATGCGCGTGGGTTCCCTTCTCTGCGCCAGCCCCCGGGCAATATGACGGAACCCTACAGGGGTCCGGCGCAGAGTAAAATAGGCCCCACGGAACCAGCGCGCCCACCGATCGGTAGGCCCCGATCGCGGGCCAGGCCACTGTGGGAGCCCAACCCCCCCCTGGGGTTGGATCCCCCGCCCCTCCCCCATCCCCTCAAGGATGGTCCCCACAGACTCACCTTCCAGGTCTCGCCATGTGGGACCTGATTAACCCAAGCTGGCGGGACTCGGCCAAACCCATGGGCCACTCGGCCCTTCGGGGCCCGGAAAATCGCTTGGGGGGGCCACTGTCAACGCTCCCCGACCGGCGCGTGGGAGCCTGAGAATCGGAGCCGGAGAATGGGGAAGCCGGCGGCGGGGCACGATTCTCGATTCTCCACTGGGATTTTCCGACCCGGCGTGGAGTCGGAGAATCCCAACCATGGTTTCAAGATTTCCAGACGTAAAAGATCTGAGATTTCACCCTAATATATCCTTTGGCAGCAACTAAACTATTAGCATCAGTGCCTCTAGACTACAGAGCGGGAAGGTCAGCCACGGTTCCCAATATTGCTCCTCAACCAGCCATTCCTGGGGAAAAAATGGATTGGGCAGAGCCTCTGTTAACCGAGCTGCTTCACACTGTTGTGCGCGGTGATTCTCCTGTAATATTTTGAATTCTTGACTGTATCTCTATTTAAGGCAATTAAACTCCTTCAACTGGGGATTTTGGACCATTTTAGTCTATTGTTTGTGTCAGTACGAGTGTGAATTCAGTTCCATCACAGAATTCATGTAAAGCTCTTCATCACCTTTACAAACTTGATGCCACAGGATGATGATATGAATATTCCACTATATTTTGCCAGTTTACACTTCATTAAGAAAAACTACCCTGCACTGTATTATTAGACCAAAATTTGTTGACGTTGGGCAATGGTACGTGCAGTTGGACCTTTCTTCTGCACCGTTCCGCTCACCTTTGTTTTGCCCTGAAAGTTCCAAGTTGATACCAGTCTGGTGAGGTGACAGAGCAGTGTATCCCCTTACCCAGCGTATCCCCTTACCCAGTGTATCCACTTACCCAGTGTATCCCCTTACCCAGTGTATCCCCTTACCCAGTGTATCCCCTTACCCAGTGTATCCCCTTACCCAGTGTATCCCCTTACCCAGTGTATCCCCTTACCCAGTGTATCCCCTTACCCAGTGTATCCCCTTACCCAGTGTATCCCCTTACCCAGTGTATCTCCTTACCCAGTGTATCCCCTTACCCAGTGTATCCCCTTACCCAGTGTATCCCCTTACCCAGTGCATCCCCTTACCCAGTGTATCCCCTTACCCAGTGTATCCCCTTACCCAGTGTATCCCCTTACCCAGTGTATCCCCTTACCCAGTGTATCCCCTTACCCAGTGTATCCCCTTACCCAGTGTATCCCCTTACCCAGTGTATCCCCTTACCCAGTGTATCCCCTTACCCAGTGTATCCCCTTACCCAGTGTATCCCCTTACCCAGTGTATCCCCTTACCCAGTGTATCCCCTTACCCAGTGTATCCCCTTACCCAGTGCATCCCCTTACCCAGTGTATCCCCTTACCCAGTGTATCCCCTTACCCAGTGTATCCCCTTACCCAGTGCATCCCCTTACCCAGTGCATCCCCTTACCCAGTGCATCCCCTTACCCAGTGTATCCCCTTACCCAGTGTATCCCCTTACCCAGTGTATCCCCTTACCCAGTGTATGTATCCCCTTACCCAGTGTATCCCCTTACCCAGTGCATCCCCTTACCCAGTGTATCCCCTTACCCAGTGTATCCCCTTACCCAGTGTATCCCCTTACCCAGTGTATCCCCTTACCCAGTGTATCCCCTTACCCAGTGTATCCCCTTACCCAGTGTATCCCCTTACCCAGTGTATCCCCTTACCCAGTGTATCTTCTTACCCAGTGTACCCCTTACCCAGTGTATCCCCTTACCCAGTGTATCCCCTTACCCAGTGTATCCCCTTACCCAGTGTATCCCCTTACCCAGTGTATCCCCTTACCCAGTGTATCTTCTTACCCAGTGTATCCCCTTACCCAGTGTATCTCCTTACCCAGTGTATCTTCTTACCCAGTGTCCTCGCCCAATGTATCACTGGTGCGTCTCCTTACCCAGTGCGTCTCCTTACCCAGTGCGTCTCCTTATCCAGTACATTTGCTAACCCAGTGCGTCTGCTAACCCAGTGCGTCTGCTAACCCAGTGCATCTGCTAACCCAGTGCGTCTGCCAACCCAGTGCGTCTGCCAACCCTGTGCGTCTGTTAACCCAGTGCGTCTGTTAACCCAGTGCATCCCATTACCTAATGTGTCTCCTTACCCAGTGCGTCTCCTTACCCAGTGCATCTTCTTACCCAGTGAGACTCAAGAGTTGGGGAAGAAACAAATGGAAAACAAGAAGGATGGTGAATTGGAATAAGATTGGATGGGAGGAAAAGAAATGGAGGGAGCCAAAGAAAGAGTGGACTCAGGGAGATAGAAACAAAAGAAACATCAAACAAGTCATTTTAATTTTTAAAAATCTGCAACATGCAAATTTGTAGACTCTATTCTGTTCATTAAAGTAGGGTGTCATGAGCTGATGATGGTGAATCAGGAAGCTGATTGATAAAGTAGAATCGGGATATATTGGTGTTTGATTGAATGGGTTGAAGGGCTGAATGGTCTTTTTTCATTCCTCATCAACTTATCTTAGTATTGTGCTACGTTTTGCTGAATCACGAGCTAAATATTCCACTTCATGTTCGTGTTGAAGGAGAAATTCTAAAGCACCTCACAACATCGCCTGACTCCACCCATGCCTCAACTTTTTTAAAAGTTCATTTACGGGTTGTGGGTGTCGCTGGCTGGAGCAGCATTTATTGCCCATCCCTAATTGCCCTTGAGAAAATCGTGGTGAGTTGCCTTCTTGAACCGCTGCGGTCCATGTGATGTAGGTACACACACAGTGCTATTAGGGAGGGCGTTCCAGGATTTGACCCAGTGACAGTGAAGGAACGCCGATATATTTCCAAGTCAGGGTGGTGAGTGACTTGGAGGTGAACTTTCAGGTGGTGGGGTTACCATGCATTTGTTGCCCTTGTCCTTCCAAGTGGTAGCGGTCGTGGGTTTGGAAGGTGCTGCTTTTTAAAAAAAAATATTTTTATTAACGCATTTAGAAATAAACATCAAACACAACCACAACCAAGATCAAAAAGATAACTGAAAGATAACAAACAGGAGATCACACCATAACTCAATAAGTAACCAACAACCGCAGCCCGCCCTCTCCACCATACCACCCCACCTTCTCTGCCTCCACTTTTTATTGTTAACCCAACCCCCCTCCCTCACTTCCTGCTGACTTGACTGTCCTGGAAGAAGTCAATGAACGGTTTCCACCTCCGGACGAACTCTTCCATCAATCCCCTTAAGGCAAATTTAATTTTCTCCAATCTAAGGAAATCCGCAAAGTTGCTCACCCACACCCCTGGTTTCAGAGGCTCCGATTCCCTCCACCCCAACAGGATCTGCCGTCATATGCTCCCTATGGACTACCTTAAGAACGAGACTCAGCCGAGCACTCGAGGATGACCCATTCACCCTCCTCAAAGCTTACTCCCATTACCCAGCCCCCAGCTCACCCCACAGCTCCTCCTCCCATGTTTGCTTAACTCCTATCGGGGCACCATCCCAGTCCATCAATTTCTTATATAACTGTTATCGACAGCACCTTATCGTGCAACACCGAGGCAGATCAGGAAAGGTTGATACCTGTTTTCTCACTTAGTTCCACACCTGTAAGTATTGGAACCCGTTTCCACTCGTACTCCTCTACCAGTCCTTCCAAACTCGGGAAGCTGACGCCCACCAATAAATCCCCAAACCATTCGATCCCCACCCGCCGCCAACCCTGAAACCCCCCCGGAGCAAACCTGTGATTCCTGCAGATCGGAGCCCAAACGGAGACCCCTTCAAGCCTCACGTGCTGCCACCACTGTCCCGAAACCCTCAGGGCCGCCACTACTACCAGATTTGTGGAGTACCTGCCGGCGAGAATGGCAGAGGCACTGTCAACATTGCTCCCAAACTAGTACCCTTACACAAGGCTGCCTCCATCCGCTCCTATACCGACCCCTCCCCGACTACCCACTTCCTTACCTTACCATGGCTATATATGCCGCCCAATAATAATTCACTAAATATGGCAAGGCAACCCCCCCCCCCCCCCCCCCCCCACTCCCCCACGCCCCCTGCTCCACACAGCACCTTCTTTCCTCGGGGGGCCTTCCCCACACACAAATCCCGATATCAATGACTTAACCTTCTTGAAAAAGGCCTTGGAGATAAATATCGGAAGCTTCTGGAAAACAGACAAAAACCTTGGGAGCACAGTTATCTTCATGGACTGTACCCGCCCCACCAATGACAAGGGAAGCACATCCCACCTTTAAAATTAACTCTTCCTTTGCTCAATCAACCAAGCTAGTTTCAACTTCTGCAATTGCTCCTACCCCCGCGCCGCCTGGATGTTCAGACACCTAAAACTCGCCCCCACTACCTTAAATGGCAGCTTGCCCAGCCTCCTCTCCTGCCTCCTCGCCTGGATCGGGAAGACCTCACTCTTTCCCACGTTTAATTTATACCCCAAAAAATGGCCGAATTTCACCAAAATGTCCATAATACTCCCTATGCGTTCCAGTGTGTCCGATATATACAACAACAGGTTTTCCACATATAGGGACACCCTATTCTCCACCCTGCCCCCACACAATCCCTTTCCAACCCCAAAACACTCTAAGGGTAATCGGCAGTGGTCCTATCGCCAAGGCGAAAAGCAACGGGGAGAGTAGGCATCCCTGCCTCGTCCCCCGGTACAACCTAAAGTACCTCAGACTCACCCAATTCGTTCTCCCATTTTCCACCGGCGCCCGGTACAGCAATAGAATCCAATCTAAAACCCCTGCCCAAACCCGAACCGCCCCAGTACCTCCCACAAATACTCCCACTCTATCCGATCAAAGGCCTTCTCCAACATCCATCGCGACTGCCACCTTCACATAGCCCTCGGAGATACCTGCATGCCTCTACTTCAGGCCTCTTGAGCATTCTCAAATTTAATCGCTCCACATGTGGTGGCACAGCCTTCAGCTGCCAAGGCCCTAAGGTTGGGAATTCTTTCCCTAAATCTTTACACTTTTCTACCTCTCTTTCTTCTTCATGACTGCACTTAAAAGCTACTGTTTTGGCCAGAATTTTGGTCCTACCCTAATATCTCCGTAATTAGCTCGGTGACAGATGATATCTTGCAATATCCTTGGAAACGCTTTGGGATTTTAACATATTAATATGCTACATAAACATAAGTAGTTATTGTTTTTGGTTTGCATGCATCCTTAGCCAAGAGAAACAAGAAAGATTAATTAGTGAAGCATTGCCCTACTGTTTGGATCTTGCAATGCGGAAGCAAATTCTCAATTGCTTACTTGCCAACAATCGCAGTCAGTCAACTGTGAGATGTTTTTGATCCTTGTTCCGCGATGTTGTTCTATATTGCTCTATGTGCAGTGTATGATTCCATGTTCTGTGTTGTTGAAGAGTGTTGCTGTTGCTCTATATTGCTGTGGTGTTTTGTTTCGGTCTGTGTTATTTATACTTCAGTGTTTGGTCCAGACTGAATAATGTCCAGCATAGCACCATATTCATCTATGTTAGCTATTATTTCTCAATACTAATATTGCGCCATATTATTTGCGGTACTGTAGAAATATAATTTTTAAAATTCATTCACGGAACGTGGGCATCGTTGATTAGGCCACCACATATTTCCCATCTCTAGTTGCGGTGAAAAGCACCAGAATCCAATTTACTTATGACCAGTCATAAATAACATGTTCAGAGAGAATGGTTACTGCCCAGAATTATTCCACTAATCCTGGGCTAATGTCTTCTTCAGTGATCACTCACTAACGAATATGATTGTCCACGTAAGAACTCCGTGTTACTGGTCATGGGTTCTATGGGTCCAGCGTGGCTGATGAGCCCAATCCTAGAGCCACATCTCCAACACTCTTGACAGGTGTTTCTGGGAAGGTGGGACCAGTCTTGCACTCTCGATCACTGTTTTCTGTTTCTCAGGCGCTTTTCCCGCACCTCGTCTTGCCTTCAGGTTCTCTGAAGAATTGTGTCCTTTCAATCAGGTGGTTCCATCAAGTAGGTCTTTTCTAAGCAAGGCATTGACGTCCATGCTGCATTTCTTGAGGTAAGCCTTCAGGGTGTCTTTGAAACGTTCTTTGTCCTCAACTTGTTCAGAAGCCTTTCTTGAGCCAGGCAAAGAAAATTTGCTTTGACAATCGGGACTCTGGCATCCTAAGCACATGGTTGGTTCAGCAGAGTTGGCTTCGGACAATCATGACCTCAAATCTGGTGCTCCTGGCTCCTTCAAGGATACAAATGTACACCCAGCTGATGCAGGGAATCCATCTCAGACAGCATTAATGTTACCTTTCCAGGACCTAGAGTAGTCCAACTTTTTTGAGCTGTATAGAAGAATTCGGAGGACTCCAGTCTTGACTTCAAAGATTTCTATCTTATTTCCGTCAATGAGGACTGTCTTGTCGTGGAGGAGTCAGAGGGTGTTGATGAATTTTTCTGGACAACTGGCCTTTTACAGGGTCTTCCAGTGCAATTCCTGATTGACAGGGTCAAAAGCCAGGGTCAGTTCAATGAAGGGCATGTAGAGTGGTTGATGTTGCTCCTGGTGTTTCTCTTGAAGTTGTCGAGCAGTGAAAATCATGTCCGCCGTTCTATGGTTTGGTCAGAAGCCACATTGGCATTCCGGAAGGATTTTGTCAAGAGACTTGGAGAAGGCGACCAGCGAGGATTGGGCCATGATCTATCCGGTGATGGAGAGTAGGGAGATTCCTCGGCAGTTCCCACAGTCCGCTTTGTCACCTTTCTTGACGATGGTGGCAATGTCAGTGTCTCTGAGGTCTGCAGCAGTTTCTTCTCTGTCCCAGATTTTCAGGAGCAGCTGATGGGTGATCTCTTCTCCAAGTTTGAAAATCACGGCTGGAATTCCGTCCACTCGGGCGGATTTTCCATTCTTCATGTGTTTGTCGGTGGCTACCGCTTCAGTTCAAGATTATCTTTGATGGGGAGTTGGGGGATTTCCTCAAATACTTTCTCATCTATGGTTGTATCATGGTTGAGACATTTTTTTGAAGTGTTCTCCCCATCGAAGGCCGATGTTTTCTCTGTTTCTCCATGGGATTCCATCCTTACTCCACACCTGTTTGAGGCCGAGGGTATTTGAGCCATATATTGGCTTGGTGGCACTGAAGAAGCCCCGGGTGCCATGCTTGTCAGTGAGGAGTTACCTTTGGCTTTCTCAGTTCACCATTCGTTCTCGATTTTCTAGTTCTTCTTTGTACCTCTGCCTTTGCTGATTGATTAAGTCTCCTGTTTGCCTTGCTGGTGATGTTGTTTTGCCAGGCGCTGAGAGATTTCCTCTTCTTCGTAATGAGGTTTTGGATGGTGTGGTTATTCTCGTCAAATCAGTCTTGGTGTTTCTTGGTCTTGCAGCTGATGGTTTCTTCACAGCTCGAGATGATGGCTGCCTTTCAGTCCTTTCCAATTTTCCTCCACTGCACGAGAATGGATAATTTGGAGATTTCAGAGAAGACATTGTTGGAGGCTTACTAGCATGCTTGGCCCTTGAAGTCGCTCAACGTTGATCTTCTGAGCTGTTTTCTCATCTTCCGCTGTTTCAGGTCGAGTTTGATAGACACTGAGGAACGTATGAGCCAGTGGTCTGTCTAGCAGTCATCTGCACTGGCCATCACTTTAGTCATGAGGACACCCTTTTGGTCTCTGGATCAGATGATGATTTAGTCGATCATGGGCCAGTGCTTTGATCGTAGATGCTTCCAGGAAGTCTTAAACTTGTCTTTTTGGCTGAACATTGTGTTAGTGATGACAAGTTGGTGTTCTGTGCATTTGCTGAGCAGGAGAACCCTGTTGGAATTGCAATTCCCAACTATTTCCTTTCTGATAGTTACTTTCCTAAGTTATCAGTCATTTCCAACACTGGCATTGAAGTCCCCAAAGAAGGAAGAATGTCAGAGAGTATGGTGTCCAGGGTGAACTCTTTAGATTCATAATTGGAATCAAAGGTTGGGATGTATGCACTCAAGCCATTGTATGCTGGTTTTTGGTAAGTTGTAGAGAAAGAGGCATGAGGCATTTGTTGCTGCTGACAGGGAGCCCTGAGAGTCGGTTGACGAGTTTGTTCTTGGTGTTAAATTAAATTCTATGCGTTCTGAGCTGATCCTTGAGTTTTCCTCTCCAGAAGAAGGTGTAACCACTGCCATCTTCCCTCAGCTGCCCTTTGTCTGGTCTTTGGGTCTCTTGCAGGGTAGTGACTTTAATCTTGAAGTCCCTGAGTTCACGGGCAATAAGGGCAGTTCTCCGTTCTAGTCAATTGTTTTTTTCTGTTATCCATGAGAGTTAGTGCATTGCAGGTTCTGAGGTTTGAGTTTAATTTTCATTTTCTGACCACAGGTAGATGAGCCTGCTGGATGCTGTTCTCCAGCCAGCTGTCAGATGCTGCTTGCTCCTTGGTTACCTGAGAACTGAGCCTGCTGACTTTTCCAGGACAGACTAGGAGATTGGCACACTCTAATTCAAGAAAGACTTTTCCTGCTGATGAATTGGAGAGGGAACAGACTATTTTTAGGGTACCTTTTCTAACCTCTTCCCCATGCAGGGTGAGCAGAATGGATCCTGAATGGGCTGTGCAGTCGTGAAGAAAGCTGCTGAAACGCTCGCCTTTCATAGTCCAAGAGCAAGATGACTGAATCAAACTCCACTGCCTACGTGCCGGTTGGAAGCTAGGGACTTCCAGACCTCACCGTCCTGATTCATCACCAGAGTGTCTGCCTTTTATGGGCACAAAGCACATTTGGGAGGCATGGTGGCACAGTGGTTAGCACTGCTGTCTTACAGCACCAGGGACCATGGTTCAATTCCAACCTTGAACAACTGTCTGTGTGGAGTTTGTACTTTCTCCCCATGTCTGCGTGGGTTTCCTCCGGGTGCTCCAATTTCCTCCCACAGTCTAAAGATGTGCAGATTAGGTGGATTGCCATGCTAAATTTCCCCCTTAGTGTCCAAGATGGTTAGGTGGGGTTACGGGGATAGGGTGGCCGCAGGGGCCTAGGTGGGGTGCTCTTTCAGAGGGTATGTGCAGACCCGATGTGTCGAATGGCCTCCTTCTGTACTGTAGGGATTCTATGATTTGAACAGTTGTAATCAGTAATTCACACAATAAAACCAGGCGGCATAGTAGCATAGTAGTTAGCACCATTGCTTCACAGCTCCAGGGTCCAAGGTTCGATTACCGGCTTGGGTCACTGTCTGCGTGGAGTCTGCATGTTCTCTCCATGTCTGCGTGGCTTTCCTCCAGGTGCTCCGGTTTCCTCCCACAAGTCCGAAAGACGTACTATTATGTGCATTGGACATTCTGAATTCTCCCTCCGTGTACCCGAACAGGCGCCGATATGTGGAGACTGAAATGAAAATGAAAATTGCTTATTGTCGCAAGTAGTCTTCAAATGAAGTTACTGTGAAAAGCCCCTAGTTGTCACATTCCGGCGCCTGTTCGGGGAGGCTGGTACGGGAATTGAACCGTGCTGCTGGCCATGCCTTGGTCTGCTTTCTAAGCCAGTGATTTAGCCCTGTGCTTTTAACAGTAATTGTTAATGTAAGCCTACTTGTGACAATAAATGTTATAAAATAAATAAATAAGTAAAAAGAACCTGTCAAAATGGAAGGCTGGTGTAGGTGCTCTGTAGCAGGAGGATGGACATCACTGAATTATGAAAGCAGTAAGTTGGTTACAGGAAAGATGTGGTTAAAACTGAAATCAGGTACAGGGATTCAGATGCTGTCTGAACGTTGGTTTCCTGAGAACTGAGCCTGTGGAATTTTCCAACTGGCACACTCCAATTCGAGAAATACTTTTTCTTGCTGATGAATTGGAGCAACAGCTTTTTAAAAAGAAATACACTCCAAAAGACACCATTCTCAAGTGCGGTTTAGATATTTGGTGAGTGGATACTTGACCTTTGCAGTTCTTCATGGGTCAAGCAATGAGGGGATTAGAGTTCAGATACAAGATGCGTATAATTTCATAATGGCAAGTATTTTGTTTGTTCAGTTGCATTCTATAGACAGGGGGGTTACAAATTTGTTTTACAGTCTCCAAAATGAAGTGGAGAGTAGCGATTGTTTGCCATCAGGGAATATGGTTATTGACAGCTTTTTCCTGAATTGTAGGGTCAAACGGCATTTGATGTTGCAGATGAAAACCTCTTGGAACTGTTGGAGGAGCTTCAGAAGAAACAGGCCGTTGTAAGTATTTGACAGAGAGATGTACTTACAGCTGATTCAGGCTAGCCTGCTTTCACATGGTCAAGCCTTGGGCTAAACATCTGATAAAGTCAAAAGGCCATTGATATCCCTTTAAATGTTGGTTTGGGATGGAGTGAGGAGTGTGTGGTCAGCTTTGACCCTATCTGATGAACGTTATGATGACCCTCCTCCAGCCAACGCCCGCCATTCACAATTAGTAAGAGGAAACCATTGCTGGTACTACTAATGGTATAACAGGAAACATCTTTCCAAGGACTACCGACCTTCATCGTCTGACAGCAACATTGGTAAAATCCATTCCACCACCCACCAACCTAGTTCCAAAACCTGTTCAGAATTGCTGTAAAATCCTATATTTTAACATGAACTAACATTGAATGATTATTTATTTCATATAAATTTCTTTGAAAAAGAATTATGCCCTTCAAGTTCATGACTAATTTATTTCAAGCTGATTAACAGGATTTTGGGGCCTTCATTCGTTTCTATTTCGAGGCCCTCATCAATCTTATTCTGATCCCCTTTACTCCTGGTTACTGCAGGGTTGGCCTCTTTCCTGTCAAACTAGGCGATTGTTGGCTGTGTGTGGGAAGCAAAGAGAAAAAAAATCAACATTCCTTTTGTAATGATATTTTCTTTTGATCAAATTTTGGGATGATTATACAGTTTAAATGTATGACCTGTGAGTACAACAGACAATTTACTTTTTATTTAACTCGTGCTGTGATTGACCTGAGGCTGCTGGATAGGACTTTGGAATTAGGAGCGTTTCTCCATAAACTGATATATTCTGTATCTCTTAGCTCTGAGTCAAAAGTCTGGGCATTCAAATCCCTTTCCAGAGACTTAAGCACATAATCCAAGCTGGCAACACTGAAGAGAGTGCTGTACTGTCTGAGGTGTCGGCTTTCAGATGAAACATTAAATCAAAGGCTCTATCGGCTGTTTCAGGTAGACATAAAAATCCTATGACACTACTTAAGGACAGCAGGGGAGTCCGACAATATTTATTCTTCAACCAATGCCTGACATAGACAATCTGGTCGTTATCTTGTGGTTTTTCTTTGGGACCTTGCTGTTTGCAAATTGGGTAGCACATTTTCGACATTACAACGATTACACTTCAAAAATATTTCATCGGATCTGTAGTGCTTTAGGACAACCTGAAGTCATGGAGAGTGCTGCATGTATGAATGCAAGTAATCTTTGGTTTATCTGATTTGGGAGTGTTTGGCTCGACATGATTGATATTTGCTTCACTTTGGTGTAAATTGATGGCATTTCTGCATACATATACTGTACTGCAGGGGTGATTAGGGCAGGATAGGCTTTGCCACTGGCTTCATTGCAGCAGCATCACCAACAGTTACAATTTTGCAGCACCAAATTGGAGCCACAAAATCAATAGAAGGTAGGCCAAGATGTGAAGTTTATTTTATTTTACTGGCAAACCTGAGGCTCCAGCTCTGATAAAACCACTTCAGGAAACTATTGCTGTGAATGAGAATGTGAATGTTGACCAGGTTACTGATTAGTGCATTGGGAATGTGGGCAATGCCTCTTTAAAATGCATCTTTCACTAATCAATATGGAGTAGCCTTGTTGGCAATCCATGTTTATCCATATCCTCCTGCCATAGGGCTGGGTCAGAATTATACTTTCCACCTGACTTTGGCAAAGATCTTGCAACAGACATCTTACCCAACATTTTGGAGTTAAAAAAGCATGGGAAGATGCAGTGTCACTGCCTGGTATTCCCAATCTTCACTATCGGAAATCACTGAGGGCTGAGTATCTCCTCATAATTTGCGTGAGAAGATGGCAAGCAATAAGATACGAACTGCACCTTGTTCTTGTCAGCTTTGGGTTGTTAATTTGCATTTCCCTTTTTCAAGTGAGATGGGGCTGCCCCTGATTGTCAGGCCTGTAATAGCATATAGGCCTCCTTGCCCAGCAGTTATAGATACTCAAGATCAAAGGCTCAGCTAGATATAAGCAGTCGGGAGGAGGGCATGTCTTTATTTTTAGAGCATATGGGAAGTGGGGAGAAATCCATGCCAAAAATAAATTGTGAAGGATGGGGAACAGTTCAAGATAAGCGGATGACGATGATTTCCCCATTCATTTTCTAATTATCTGATGATACCGCACAGATCCATGTGACATTTTAAAATATTTACCTATCTCTTTTTTTCTTCCCTACTTCCTGGTTTCTTGTTGGTTAGTCAAGCAGTTGGATGGGCAAGCTGCTTCCAGACTACTGGAACACAACGTGCCAACTCACTCCCAATTGCTGTTTTTTTGTGTGTGTTGATAAGTGCTTAGTGCTGCATCTGGCACTGTTACCAGTCACTTGGCACCAGGGATGGTACCTTGTTGGTAGGCTGAAAAACTGAAACTCCTGCCAATTTAGAATCAGGGTAACAAGATAGTTCCAATGAAACCTAGCCTCATGGCATCTCTGCAGAAGAATTTACTTGCTGTTGACTGAGGCTCACAAGCATCAAGTTGGGGCTGTTTGGGAGGCAGTGATTTATTGTTTGTGTATGAGTGACGTCCCATTGGGTGCACATGCTGCTGGATAAGAAGTAAGGATTCTATCATCCCAAAATACCAGAGAGATTCAGGTCCCTCCTGGCCGTGAGAATCAGGACTTGCTTATCCATAAGGGGTTTCAGTGGAGAAACGACCTCACGGGCATCTGCTTCAACACAGCTCTCCAGGAATTATCAGTGAATCTCAGGAGAACAGTTACTAAAGATGTCACTGCCCGATTCACTTCCACATTCATCATGCTGCTGAGTGAATCTGCATGTCGTTTTCTATTGCAATCTGATCCAAGTTACATAGGTTTTTCTCATTGGGGCTTATTATTGTTGCTTCAGTAACCAGTATTAATTATGCCTTTGTGATTCAAAAGAGATTCTGACACCCGGGTTTGGAGTTGGGTGATCAGTTTTCTTCTTAATTGCAAAAGTCGGGAGAGTTGAGTTAGACTCTAGTTGGAGGCAATCTTGAATACTTGTTCTTTCCACAGCTTTCTCCCGGAGTTGGAATTTATAAGCATATTAATTAAGTTGAATATTATTATCTTCTTTCCTCTGGGGGATAAAAACAGATAAAGATTGAGAAGGAGAAGCAAGCCAAAGCCTCACTGATTGAATTGCCGAATGCCTCACAACAGCTTCCGTCCAGGACCAGAAGGTTAGATCATGCTCAGTTTGTATCCATGATTCTACTTCAGCATGTAGACTCGCTGTTTGATGAGTGGGCCCATACCCATCATAACACCACTGGATTACCTTTTACTTGTGGGCACAATATTCACCAATCAGGAAACTGAGCTATTGCTTATAAACACTCCTCATTTCCACCCCCCTCCTTCCCAGCCCCTCCCCACCCCACACACCCCCCACCGTTCCCCTCTTCTCTCCCCACTGGAACGTAGGAGCATTAGTGTCATTGAAAATCATTTTCAAAAATGATCATTTGTTTTGTCTTTAAAGTTTGTTTGCTGAGGTGTCTGTGGAATAGGAATGTTAAAATTTGATTGTCTGAGCAGAAGGTGATGGTCCAAATGTGGCAGAGCTCAGTGTGATGGCTGACCCCATCCATTTATGCTCAGTTAAGAGATTTTGAATGAGGCCGCACCAAATAAAGGTGAACTTTATTAGCTTTGACCTACTTTTAAAGTGGTAGGTGCACTGGGTGAGGAGATAACATTGGATTTCAAGCCATAGGGAGGCATTGACAATTATGGTGTCTGATATTGCATGCTCACAGGCTTTTACTTTTAATTTTAAATCTATTTTGAGATGTTTTACTATATCTTGTATTCTAATTATTTCCATACTTTTTTTTGGTACTCCTTTAATTTGCTTGAGATTTTCTAATTGGTGTGCATTGTTCCAGACGAATGCGTGTGATCTGCTCTCAGCAGCTCACTCTGGGCTCCAGCTGGTTTCACGTTAAGGTTTTCCCTGCCCCCTTGTCCCTGCTGGGATTTGGAACATCGATTCATGAGGGAATCATCATAACAAACAGAGCAAAAACACACATACCCAGTCTAAGAATCGTGTGGGTTCTCTCCTTTCTAGATACCAACAGTCAGAATTCTTATCTAACTTGCACACAGCTGGCCACTCCTGTCAGCATCTTCAAATGGAGCTGTGGGAAAATCAGCTCTGGCCCTTTTCATTTATCATCTGGTAACTAGCTACGAGGCTGTATTGTTAGCAAACTGGAAGGGTACGTTTTCAACTCAGTGGATCCACGGGGGGTGGGGGGGGGCCTTGCATTGTTGCTGTAGGCGAGGGCACAGGGATGGATTTTGCAAAGCAAGGAAAATAAAGGATAAAGTTTTGCTTGACAAAAATTGCAGCATAGTTGATGGATTAGGGATGTTTTATTTTCTCCGATCTGTACGGATGAAGCTAGTTTCCCGTGCTCCCTTGTTAAGTGGCAGCTGCCAGATGCAGCTCGTGTGTGGAGCTGAAGATGTGCTGGGCATCGTGTGTGTGAGTGTGTCGCTGTTCTAATATTCAGAGTACAATGCAGCCCTCTTTCAATTGAGATTGCAGTTTCAGAAAAGAAAATGAAGGAAATAAAGCAGCTTTTTGCTGCAATTCTGAAAATGCAGGGGAAATGAAATACTGGAGCTCCCTTTTCTCCCACGAGTAACTGCAGTTTTTAAAGTATGCTAATAACCTCCAGTGGTAGTTTCATGTACTGCAGTAATCTCTCCACCCAAGCCTTCTGCAAAAGAACATTGAGTGCCAGCAAATCCATCCTAACGAAGATCGTGTACAATCAACTGCCTCCCTGACAGCTTGGCACTAAGTCAGAAAATTGTGTGTTCAAGCCCCACTCCAGGACTTGAACACATAATCTCAGCTGATGCTAATGTACACTATTGAGGAAGTCCTGCATTATAAGAATTATTGTCCCTCAGGATGGTATTTTAAACCGAGCTCCTTTCTGCCTGTTCCACTGATGCCTGTGCCAAATTACAGGCATTTTATTTCAAAGTGATCTATTGTATACAAAATCCAAGGGGATGTATTTGGGAGCCATAAGAGAACAAGTGCAAATCTTTTCCCTTCAGCATGGGTCTTACTCAAGTGCTTTAACCTCTTTAGGAAATATTCTGCTCATTATTTCCTTCTCACTCCCCTGTGAGCCTGCCAAAATACCAGACTGCCCTCCAAACCTTCCATCTGATATTATGCTTGATGTGAGATTTCTGTGCACTCGCAAACTTTGAAAGCTACGCAGTTTATGTAGTCCTTCAATCTTCAATTCTGTTCTTAAAGCATCTTTGGCGGTGTTCTCTCTATTTCTCCCCAGCTATTTATTTCCTTTAGCCAGCTGAGCTACTGGAAGCTACTGAATTCCCCGTTTTTTTATTAAGAGCATTCATAGAAACAACATTAGTTGGGAGTGAATTCTACATCTCCTGTGTTCCATTATGAAAATGAAGATCCCTTCAAGCCTGGAGACTTGCTTATACCTGGTTAACTATTTTCCTAATTCTGTCCTCGAGGATTATGGAACCTGACGTGATTACATCCACATTGATTCTTGACTCTTTCCGTTTTTTCCAGTGATATCAATAAACGGTTTCCACCTCTGGGTAAACACGTTTGCCGACGCACCCCACCCCCCAGCTTTTGCCGGCTCTGATTCCCGCCACCCGGACAAATTCCGTCTCGGGCTATCAGGGAGGCAACGGCTAAAACTCCAGCATCTCTCATCCCCTGGACTCGCAGGTCTTCTGACACCGCAAATATCGCCACCTCTGAACTCGGGACCACCTCCACATCCATCACATCCGAGAACCCCTGCCGAACCCCTCAATCCTGGACAAGCCTAGAACATGTGGACATGCACACTGCCCACACCTATCGTCTACCACCATAAAGAACCTACTCATCCTCGCCACCATCATATGAGGCCTATGAACCACCTTGAACTGGATGAGGCTTAGCCTTGCACATGACAACGGTGCATTTACCCTCCGTAAGGCCTCTGCCCACATCTCGGTCCCCACCTCCCTTCCTGGTTCCTTCTCCCACTTACGCTTAATATCCCCCACCAGGGCTCCCTCGCACTCCGTCAATTCTTTACAGAGACCTGACACCTTTCCCTCCCCTATTTTGTCATGCGACAGCACCTTGTCCTCTAACTCCAGGGACAGCAACCCAGGAAAGGATAGCACCTCTCTCCTTACAAAGTCCCGAACCTGCAGGGACCTAAGCCATTCCCACTGGGAAGTCATACTCTTCCACCTGGTCCTCTAACTTAGAAAAGTTGCCTCCTATCAACAGCTTGCCAAAGCGCTCAATCCTCGCCTGCCGCCACATCCTACATCTCACATCCAGCGCCGCTGGTGCAGACCTATGATTGTTACAAATGGGCGCCCACGCACCGAGGCACCCTCCAGCTCCAGATGCTGCCTCCACACTCTCAGGGCCGACATCACCACTGGGCACATGCAGTACCTTGGAAGCGCGAACGGTAAAGGCACCAACAAAGCTCTTAAACACGTACCCCTACAAGATGTTGGTTTAATCTGTCCCACACCAACCCCTCCCCCGCGGCCCATTTCTAACCACTGCAATGTTCGCCACCCCCCACCCCAAGAAAGCTCTCATAACCCGTGGGGTTTTCCCCGCCGACGCAAACCCGGAGATCAGCCCATTGACCTTCCTAAAAAACGACGTAGGGTTGAAGGTTGGGAGGTTCTGAAACACAAACCGAAACCTTGGCAGCACTGTCATTTTTACTGTCTGCGCCTGCCCTGCCAGTGACAGCGGCAGCACATCCCGCCTCTTAAAATCCATCCTCATCGGTGTACCAACTGAGCCAGGTTCAGCTTGTGCAATTGTGCTGAGCTCCGTGCCACCTGGATACACAAATACCTAAAACTCACCCCCAGCACCCTAAACAGCAACTCCCCAATGTCCTTTCCTGCCCTTTAGTCTTAATTTGTCGCCCCGGAACTGGCCAAACTCCCTCAGGATCCACATGCTGCCCACATGGTCCAAAATATACAATAGATGGTCAACAGCATACAATGAGACCCTGTGCTTGACCTCCTCCCCACCTCCCACCCCCACCCCCCCCCCACCCCGCTCAATCCTCCTCCAGTCCCTCAACGCCCTAAGTGCCATTCCCAGTGGCTTTGTCGCCAAGGGAAGAGCAATGGAGAGAGTGGCTTTCTCAGTTGATAGGTCAACATCCTACTCACCTTCTCCACATACACTACCCCTCTGGCCCTCTGCAGCTGTCTGACGAAACAAGCCTAAACACCATCTGGAGCCTCTGCCTCTCCTTCAACAGTCTTGCCTCCGGCACCTCCAAGAATATCCTGTCCACCCTGAAAATCTCGTCCACCTCTCCTCCTGCTCCATTTTCTCCCTATGCGCCCAGAGTGATATAAGACTACTAGTGCTTACCACATGCACCACGTTGACTAGGTCCTCCAGGGCCTCTTTCCTCTGCTGCTGAAACTTATCATTCAAGAACTCTACCTACTGCTCAGTCGACCACTGGGCGGGCAGCACAGCCTCCTTGTCCGCTACCAACTTTACCTGTGGCGCACCACTAAGAGTCTTCTGCTCCCACAGCTCTTTCCTCCTTGCACCACTCCTTGTCCGTGAATCCATCCACTAACCACACCAGAAGAGTATTACCTTCCTCAGGCATTCCTGTACCTTTTGCCCTCAAATACTTTACTCTTCGGGTGGGGAAAAGACCGAAGAAAATCCGCCTTGAGTGGCAGCCTCCACCAAATGTGCGACTGCTCGCTCCATGGCTGCCACCGGAAATCCCCAGTACGCTATGTTTTAAAATTAAGAGAGAAAGTTGTAGGCATGGACTCAAGTAGTGTGCTCTTTCCAAGGGCTGGTGCAGACTCGATGGGCCGAATGGCCTCCTTCTGCCCTGTAAATTCTATGATTCTATGAGACATTTAGATGTGAGGAGAGTTGTGTTTTTATAATGATACCGGCGTCAAACAGGCGCTGTGGGTTTGCGAATTTGCGCATGCGCGTTACGACCGGAGCTAACCTGCGGCCTGCGCGCTAGTTGCCCTCTCCGCGCCGGCCCAGACGCAACATGGTGGAGAGCTACAGGGGCCTGGCGGGAGTAAAATAGGTCCACACTAGGAGAAGCCGGCCCGCTGATCAGGAGTCCCGGCCCCGACCGGCGTTGCACTGGTGGCAATGGCACCGATTCTCCGGACGCTGGAGAATCGGCGGACCGGCATCGCGTGAATCGTGCTCACCCCCCCCCCCCCCCCCCCCCCCCCCCCCCCCCCCGTCGCAGAGCGGCAGAGCTGTGTGGCTGGCTTCTGCTCCAGGCTGGATCACATGACACACTTCCCTTAAAGTGACGGCATGCTACTATCCCTTAAAGGCATATTACAACAAGTAGTACAGGCAACGAGATCACCAGTAGAATAATCTTCCCACAAACCATACCAGTGAGTGCGTATTACAACAAAACTTTAAAAGTGATGTATGATACTGATGACAGGGTCCTGAGTAATACGAGCGGTAATCTGAAGAGTAGGCCATATTACTTTTATTAGCATTTTGGTGAATGGGAGAAAACCTCTCAGGAAAGAAGGACTAGGAAACTAAGAGATGGCAAGGACAGTTTGAAACAAAACAATTTGTAGATGATGGGAGGAATAACAAAAGCCTTATTGGACTGCAGAATAAGAAGCTCTGAATAGATCTTCACATAATAAGACTCAGTAACCAAAATGGTTTAATAGAACTGAGCAATTGGGAAAGGTTCCATCTAGGGCGGGATCCTCCCATTCAGAGGCAGAGTGTCCACGTCGTCAGAAAAGCCGTCGCGTTTCACTCGGCGTGAACGGGCCACTGAGAGTACCGAAGGGGCCAGCATGGCGCTGGAGTGGTTCATGCCGCTCCAGCCTCCCATTCAGGCATGAACTGTGCGCCACGCCAACTTCGCATGCGCGGTGGCCTCCCTCAACGTGCCGGCCCCGACGCAACATGGCACGGGATTTCAGGGGCCGGTGCATAAGAAAATAGGCCGGGGGGGGGCTCCGACCGCGGGCCAGGCCCTGTCGGTGGCACCCCCCGGGATCGCTCCGAGGAGAATCCGTGCCAGCATCGGGGCGGCGTGGCGCAGTTGCGGGGATTCTCCGGCCCTACGCCGGGCTGGGAGAATCCCGCCCAGGACACTTCTGATGAAGGGCCATTCGTTTTTCCCAGATCTTTTCTCATCTTTACAAATGGATATCACTCCACTGTGTGCATGTTTCACATCACTGTCCTAATGTACATCATGTGAAATTTATTGAATATTAAAAGCAATCTACTAAATTGAACCAGATCAATATACTCTCATCAATAACCTCCATGGTAATCACTGAACCATTTAATAGTGTCTGTTAATTAGTCAGTTTTAATAGAACTGCAATATTATTTATAAATAATGTGAACTCAGCAGCGGAACTAAAGTAAATTTTGCACAACTCTGGTCGTAAACTCTCCTGGAACTTTCCCATTTATCATCCCCCATCCATTCTTCATGACACGTTTTCCCGTCCAGCTAATTTACCCATCAATTGTGCAAGGTGACTTAATCTTCTTCACAAACTTCAGATGTGAAACCTTCTCAAATGTCTTCTGCAAATCCTATAACTTAACCTGCACAAAGAATTCCAGTCCGTTAGTTGCTTGAAAAGCCTTGCGCTTCACTGATTTACCTGCCTATTTCTTTTTCTTCCTCTGTGTTCTGTTGTTTCTCATGGACTCATTGCTCCGAAGAGTGATCCACCTTTTCACCATCTACTCAGAGCCCATTCTGCTACAATATCCTGCTCCTTATTCTAAACCTCATTCCTGTTTCTTCCATGCATCTTTTAAAATATTTTACATATCGATTGTCATGATTAATCAACGTCTGCAGCATCACATCGTGTGACTGCCACGTGGCAAGGCAAAGTAAATTAATCTTGGACTACTGTCTAGTAATTTCTATGTTCCTGTATTAAAGTTTTTTAAATGATTCAGAAAAAGTGAGAGGCATTAAATTTCTACTCCAAACATGTTGATCATCAGGGTGATGTTAAGGAAGGTAAATGCTGTAAAGCAGGGAGCATTGCAGTAACCATGCATTGATGAGGAATGTACTGTGTGCTGAGCCCTGGCCACATACAGATTGATTGGAAGTTGGCTGCATTGTATTAGCTTCATCACTGGACAAAGAGAGTGATGCCTCACCCAGTAAAATGTGTGAAAACTGTCCTCTGGGCCCTTGGCAGGGGCTCAGTGATTGGTTTGTGCTTTGAGATCAAACAGGGTACAAAAGAACAACTCCAGCATTCCCTCATAAGTAGACTGCGACACTGGTCCAGCAGCTGTTGCTCCTGCTCGACTTTGCAAAGAAAGGCCATTTTTTTTTAAATCACAAAAGGATGTGACTAATAAATGAGCTAAGCCAAGAATGAAAGTGAGCATGAGAGACTATTACAATGCAATAGGGAGATGGGAGGGTGTTGCAAGACACCAGACGGCATTCAGGGGTTGCTTTACATAGAAATTAAGAGTTGTGGGTTGCCTCCTTGGAGAGAGTAGGGAGTGTGTTACACATAACATTGGAGAGCAGCAGACAATGCAGGATAACAAAGTTCTCAATGTGTGACATAGTTGATAGCAGTAAATGAAGATCATGCTTTCATGTGAGTCAGGGACAAAAATGCACATTGAATGAGAGGTCTCTGGGAATGTGTTCCACACAGGAAAATAGATCAGGTTAATGGAGCTGGGAATGCATTACTCATATTTGTAGAGTGGATAAGGGTGTCACACACAATAACAGACCATGACATCACATGAGAAAGTAGAGAGCTGGGAGAGAATTGTTTCAAAAGCTGTATGCAACATTGGAACTCTGTGTTAAGCTGGCCAGCCTTGCAGATCAGCACCCCCCCAATTTGTAGAGTGCACTGGAGAGTGGCTCCTTTATACCCTGTTTGAGTTTTGTGTCTAACCTTGAGAGATGGAACTTGCTGACCTTGTCCTGGGCTGCACGCATCACACTAACAGCCAACCAGAGCTAATCCGTTATCCCACCAGGACTTCTATTTCCCGTATGAGCAGCAAAGATAAAATCTCAATGCATGAGAAGGAGCGCAAGACATTAGAGTCTGTGATGTTGGAGCATGTCAATGACGAGGAAGACAGGAAGAAGTTGAATGGCTCAAGTTCCGAAGAGGAGATGCCATATGAAGCTGAGTCAGAAGCCGGTAAGTCAAAGGGTAATGACGTCTGATTTCATTGGTTGTCGTATTGTTGGGGGGGGGGGGGGGGCTTTAAGTACCTTTCCTGATGATGAATCATGGACGGGATGATTTTCCATTATTTTCTGTTGCAATGGAATGGCGTTGATTTTCAATCCCAAGATCTCACCCACTTTAAGACCATGTATCCATGCGTTTCTCTTAAGAAGATACTTATTGGAATTCATGGTGAAGAGTAAAAATCAAAGGCTAAGAGCAGGAGGAATCCATATTGCTCATTGAGCCTGCTCAGCCACTCAATAAAGACATGGTTGAATTTCTACACCAGCTCCACTTTCCCACCCTATTTCCATATCCCTTGTTTACTTTGGTGCACCAAAATCTCTTGATCTCAGTCTTGAGTTGTGGTGAGACTGCATCTGGAGTATTGTGTGTGGTTGTGGTCTGCACAGTTAAGAAAGGATATCCTTGCCTGTGAAGCAATGCAGCAAAGATTCACTAGGTTGGCCCCTGGGATACCGTTTTGGGGAAGGAAACCTGTTTCATGATAGGCAGAGTACATTGTGTTTATATTCTCTGGGATTTAGAAGGATGAGGGGCAATCTCATTGAAAGCTACAAAATTCTGATGGGGGCTTGATAAGGTAGATGCTGAGAGATAGTTTTCTCCTGGTTGGGAGTCTAAAACACGGAATTACAGGTCAATCACCTAGGATTGAGCTGAGGAGAAGTTACTTCAAATCACTGTGAATGTTTGGAATTCTCTAGGAGGATTGTGGATGATCCATAGATTTCAGGCTGGGATAGACAGGCTTTTGATCTCTCAGGGAATGAAGGGATATGGGAAGCAGTTGGCAAACTGGAGTTGAAGCCATGATCGTATTGAATGGTAGAGCAGGCTTGATGGGCCATGTGCTCTTCCTATTTCTGGTATTGTGTTAAATATATTCATAGACTGAGTATCCACAATCCTCTGGATGAAAAATTCAAAAGATTAGCAATTTTGAGCGAAGGAATTTCTCCTCGTCTCAGCCCATAGTGGCATTGTCACTGGATTAGTAATCCAGAGACCCAGGTTAATCGTCTGGAGACCTGGGTTTGAATTCCACGATAGCAGATGGTGGAATGAAAATGTGGAATTAAAAGTCAAACAATGACCATGAAATGATTGTCGTAAAAATCCATCTGGTTTACTAATGATCTTTAGGGAAGGAACCATGCTGCCCTTATCTGGTCTGGCCTACATGTGACTCCTAATCCACATCAATGTGGTTGACTCTTAAATGCCCTCTGAAATGGCCCAGCAGGCCACTCGGTTGTATTCAACTGGGATGAAGTTATTACCACCCGGCATTGACCAAGGTGCAAACTCAGCCCTTTGACCCTGCAAAGTCCTCCTCACTAACATCTGGTACCTTGTGTCAAAATTGAAAGAGCTGCCTCACAGACTTAGTCAACCAACAGCCTGATGTAGTCATACTCACGGGTGGCACAGTAGTTAGCACTGTTGCTTCACAGTGCCATGGTCCCAGGTTCGATTCCTGGCTCGAATCACTGTGTGGAGTTTGCATGTTGACCTGTGGGTTTCCTCCGGGTGCTCCGGTTTCTTCCCACAAATCCCGAAAGATGTGCTGTTAGGTGAATTGGACATTCTGAATTCTCCCTCAGTGTACTCAAACAGGCGCCGGAATGTGGCGACAAGGGGATTTTCTCAGTAACTTCATTGCAGTGTTAATGTAAGCCTACTTATGTCACTAATAAATATCATACCTTACTGACAATGTCCCAAACACAACATCACCATACCTGGGCATGTCTTGTCCCACCGATCCAGGAATGGTGATGTTGGTGTTTGGGACATTGTCTGTAAGGCTGTATACCACTGTGATGGCACAGTGTGGCGGCACAGTGGTACTCATTCAGGACAGAGTTGCCCTGGAAGTCCTCAACATCGACTCTGGACCCATGAAGTCTCATAGCACCAGGTCAAACATGGGAGAGTAGGCCATGATTGCCACATAACCTCCGTCTCCCAGCTGAGGAATTTGTACTCCTTCATGATGAACGTCACTTGGAGGTAGTACGGAGGGTGGCAAAGGCGGAGAATGTACTCTGGGTGGGGAATTCAGTGTTCATCACCAAGAGCGGCTCAGTAGTGCCACCACAGACCGAGCCAGCTGAATCTGAAAGTTCGTAACTGCTGGGCTGGAACTCCAGCAGGTGATGAGGGAACAAGCAAGAGGGAAAAATATACTTGACCTCTTCCTCACCAACCTGTTTGCTGCAGATGCATCTGTCTATTACAATCTCGGTAGGAGTGACCACCACACAGTCCTTGGGGAGACAAAGTCCTGTCTGCACATTGAGGATACCCTTCATCGTGTTGTGGGACACTACCTCCGAGCTAAATGGGATAGACTTTGAACAGATCTAGTGTTATGGGCCAGGATTTAGAGAACCCCAAAGTGTATCATGGAGTTCACCTGACTCACAACTTTTAATAGATTGTGGTGTGGGGAGCACACAATCCACTCTACAGGTGTGGTACAGCAGAAATGGAAAAGTATTTTTTAAAACAAAACAATCTTTATTCTATGAACGCAAGTTAACTTCAGTGACTATCTTAGCAACCATCAATTCAAATACAACCCCCAAAGAATACAACAATAAGTAATCCTTAATAACTTCCCAAACAACATCCAGAAGACAAAAGAAACGCTATTTAACAGAAGCACATCAGGTTTACATTCACTACTGAGAACATTTATAATTCTGAATTCACCAAATGATCAAGAGATAGTCTTTTCATGGCAGAGGGATTTTCCACTGGCTTATCAACCACCATAGGCATCACTCCCATCTGCGATCCAGCTATTTCATTCCCCAAGATGAACTGTATTCCTGGACAAGATAGTTTCTCTATTATTCCTACTACCACTTCACCACTCTTCACTGGACTTTCCAACCTTACCTTATAAAATGGAACACTGCTCTTCTCACCCTGAATTCCACATATTACCACCTTTTCTGGCAACATTCTTCCCAAGCTACATAACTCCTCATCTCTTACCACCAAAGATTGACTGGCTCCTGTACCTCTTAAAATTGTGACTTCTTTACCTGCTCCTCCTGATACACATGAGTAAACTTTACCCACACAAGTAAATTCTTTAAAGAGATCTGGCACCTTCTTATCAATCACTTCTTGAACAGGCTGTACAATCCTTTGCACATCCTTTGTTTCACTTGGGCTTTCCTTTACCACTTTAACAAACCCCACTGTCTTATCCTGTTTTACCACATCAGCCTTCCCAGTGCTTTTCTTCAACCACCAACACTGTGACTTTACATGGCCTAGTTTATTACAGTGGAAACATTTGACATTTTTCATTTCTTTTCCACCCTCCTGGATTTCCTTTTTAATCTGAGGTACACTCTCATTACCTCCCAAAAGATCACCTTTACCTTTACCACTTGAGTATTTCTCATGTCCCCAGTTTCTGTCCCTCACAGGCTGAAACTGATGTCGGAAACCAAGCTTTGCTTTATGAACTAATTCATAATCATCTGCCATTTCTGCTGCTAACCTCGCAGTTTAACCCACTGCTCTTCCACATGAGTTCTCACTACAACAGGAATTGAATTTTTAAGCTGCTCCAAAAGCATAATTTCTCTGAGAGCTTCATATGTTTGGTCTATTTTCAAAGCCCTTCTCCACCTTTCAAAATTACTCTGTTTGAGCCTTTCTAACTCCATATATGTTTGACCAAATTCTTTCCTTAAATTTCTAAACCTTTGTCTGCAGGCTCCAGACACTAGTTCATATACACCTAAGATGGATTATTTCACCTCCTCATATGTCCCAGGTAACTCCTCTGTTAGTGATGCAAACACATCACTATCTCTACCTACCAGCTTTGTATGAATCAGTAATAACCACATGTCCTGTGGCAATTTCATTTGTTTAGCTACCTTCTGAAATGAAATGAAAAAGGCTTCTAACTCCTTCTCATCAAACACTGGCAATGTTTGGATTTATTTAAATAGATCCCCACCAAGCCTTTGACTGTGAAGCTCTTTCTCACTATCCTCATCACTATCATCCAACTGTAAGTTTCCCTTTACGCCTGCCAATTTTAACTGACTGTCATGTTTCATGGCCATTTTCTGAAGTTCAAACTTTTTTCCCTGATCTGTATCTCCCTTTCTCTTTCTTTTTCCTCTCTCTCTCTTTTTCCTCTCTATGTCTTACGTATTCAAGCTGCTTTAATTCTTTCTCATGTTCCATTTGTTTAATTTGTAACTGAATTTTTGCCATTTCCACTGAGTCAAACTGTATTTCAGGCCACTTTAGATGCTTATCCACCGCCGAAATTACCTCATCTTTTCGCACTTCAAGTAATGTTAACTGCAATGTTTTTGCCAAATCTAACAGTCTGCTTTTAGTCTTTGTCTATAAGGTACTGTGTGTGACCGTCTCCACTCCCAAAAACTTCTGAGCCTATGAAAGAGCCATTGTTCACAACACTCTCCCCACTTAAACTAAAATAACACACCTGAAAAGCAACCACAATATGCTCGCCCCTCACTGTCTTTAAGTTCACTAAGCCAATCCAATAGATGGACTTTTATCCCGGACGAGCCCCCAATTTGTTATGGGCCAGGATTTAGAGAACCCCAAATTGTATCATGGAGTTCACCTGACCCACAACTTTTAATAGATTGTGGTATGGGGAGCACACAGCCCACTCTACAGGTGTGGTACAGCAGAAATGAAAAAGTATTTTTTAAAGCAAAACAATGTTTATTCTATGAACTCAAGTTAACCTTTTGAAAACATACAGTGAACATCTTAGCAACCATCAATTCAAATACAACCCCCAAAGAATACAACACTGAATAATCCTTAATAACTTCCCAAACAACATCTGGAAGTCAAAAGAAACACTTTTAACAGAAGCACATCAGGTTTACATTCACTACTGAGAACATTCATAATTTTGAATTCACCAAATGATCAAGAGATAGTCTTTTCATGGCAGAGAGATCAACAGTACACCTGCTCTGTCTGGCTTCAGCTCCAACACTGAAAACGAAACTAAAATCCACGGTGCAGCAAACAGCTTAAAACAAAAGTAAAAGGCTGACAAGACAGCCCAGCCGCACCCACACTCTGACATCACTGATAAACACTCATTTCTTAAAGGTACTCTCACATGACACTAGCAACTCAAGACTGGGCATCCATGAAGCGCGGTGGATCATCAGCAGCAGCAGAATTGTGCTCAATCACAAACTGTAACCTCATGGCCTAGCATATCTCCCATTCTACCATTCCCACCAAGCCAGGGATCAACACTGGTTCATTGCAGAGTGCTGGAGGGAATGCCAGGAGCAACACCAGGCATACATAAAAATGAGGTGTCAACCTGGTGAAGCTCCAACACAGGACTATTTTAGTGCCGAACAGCATAAGCAGCAAGTAATAGACAGAGCTAAGCAATTCCACAACAAAAAGAGAAGATCTAAACTCTGCAGTCCTGTCATATTCAGCCATGAACGGTGGTGGACAGGAGGAGGAGGCTCCAGAAATATCTCCATCCTAATTGATGGAGGTTTTCAGTACATTGATGCAAAAGACAAAGCTGAAGATGGTTATTGGAGGGCAATCTTCTCAGTCCTGGGATATCACTGCAGGAATTACTCAGGATAGTGGCCTAGGCCCAGCCATATTCATCTGCTTCATCAATGATCTTTTTTCATCATGAGGTCAGAAGTAGGGATGTTTGCTGATGCCTGTACAATTTTAAGCACCATTTGCAGCTCTGCAGATACTGAAGCAGTTCCTGTCCGAATCCAGCAAGACCTGGATAGTATCCAAGCTTGGACTGACAAGTGACAAGTTACATTCACATCACACAAGTACCATCTCCTACAAGAGAGAATCTAACCATTGCCCCTTGACATTCAGTGACATTACCATCGCTGAATCCCCCACCATCAGCATCTTGGGTTACCATTGATCAGGAACTGAACTGAACCAGCCATATAAATACAAGAGCATGTCAGAAGCCAAGAATCCTGCACCGAGTAACCCACCTCTTGACGCCCCAAAATCTGTCACCGTCTTAAATGAACCAGTCAGGACAAAGGAGTCCAACCACAAACGTTCACTCCCTCCAGCACCGACACGGCAGCAGGGCAGCAGTGTGTACCATCTACAACATATATGTCAAACTCAAGGCCCGCGGGCCAAATCCGGCCCGCGGTGGAATTATCTTTGACCCGCGAGATAATATCTAACTACTTTGGTTTTTTTTTTGGTTTTTTTAAAATTTAGATTAGCCAATAATTTTTTCCAATTAAGGGGCAATTTAGCGCGGCCAATCCACCTACTCTGCACATTTTTGGGTTGTGGGGGCGAAACCCACGCAGACACGGGAGAACGTGTAAACTCCACACGGACAGTGACCCAGAGCCGGGATCGAACCTGGGACCTCAGCGCCGTGAGGCGGTTGTGCTAACCACTAGGCCACCGTGCTGCCCTAATAATATCTAATTACTATTAAAGCTGGCCCCAGCAATTGAAGCGCCTATGGCGTATGATATGGCTGATGCCGAGTTTATTCAGGTATAGTGTGAATCACAAAGTGTTGGCCTGTGGAAAAATGTTTTCATTAGAAATTACTCCGGAAAAGCTCCAGATAAAGCAATAAGAAATAAATGCAACTAATTTTTTTATTTATTTAATATTTAATGTTGTTTTTATAGGCAATAACCTAAGCTTTATTAGTTCCAGGTTCAATAAGTTCATTTCAATAAGTTTTGCAAAAAAACATTGAACCAGTCCGGCCCTCGACTTGTCCCGATTTTTTAATTTTGGCCCACGGTGTATTTGAGTTTGACACCCCTGATCTACAAGATGTACTGCAGGAACTCACCACGGCTCCTTCAACAGCCCTTCAAAACCCACTACCACTACCACCTAGAAGGACAAGAGCAGCAGACACATGGGAACACCACCACCTTCACCTTTCCCTCCAAGTCACCCACCATCCTTACTTGGCAATATATTGCCGTTCCTTCACTGTTGCAAGGTCAAAATCCTGGAACTCCCTCCCTAACAGCACCGTGGCTATACCTGCACCTGATGGGTTGCAGCAGTTCAAGAAGGCAGCTCACCAAGGTTAATTAGGGATGGGGAATAAATGTAGACCTAGCCAGCAATGGCCACATCTCATGAATGAATTATTTTTAAAATGGTACTGTCAGGTACAGCTTCTAGCCTGCCAGCAATTACCTCACCAAAAAAAAAATAGATTATCCTACAAAAACTCAGATAATAGATTTCTCTCCACAGGATAACACCCTCATCCAAGGAATCAATCTATTAAATCCCAGTTGTACCCACTGATGTTCTAATCTTTGCAAACTCTGCCCCTCCCCCGCTTCTCCCCCATTCAGTCACCAGTTAATAGCACCTTGCTCAGACACTTCCCTTGGCATTCTACATGATAGCTGATGGATCACAGTGTAGCCAGAAGCATATTTAGCAAGAATGATAGCCCCTGTATCAGGAACTGGTGGTTTCTGAAAACAAACTACTTGTAACATTGAGGAAGATGAACTTACAGTTAAACCATACAAAACTTTGCTCTGAACGAAGCAGTTTTTAACCTCAAACAGTGTTCCTACCCTTACCCAATAAGCACACTACCATTGATTCCAGTCTGTTGACCCATCAGCAGCAAGAAGGTTGACTTACAAACACAATAGCCTGATCAATCAACAGTAAAGCTCCCACCCAAACTCTTATCCTCCAATATACTACCTCAGTCACCTGTTCCATTCATTCCTCCAGATGATGCGCTGCATCATGTGGAGATTGGGCAAATGCGACGAGGCCATGATTGCCCTTCCTGCAACAACCCCCCCAACCACCACCGCTACCTCGAGGTAGCTGCCAGGCTCGGGCCTCAATGGATGGCCTGTCCGATGTGGCAAGGTGCTGCTGATCTCTGGAATTGGCACTTAAGTGGCACCTCAATTGCTCTAATCGGCATCTGCCTCTGTGGAGTTGATTGTCAGTGTGGTGATATGAATCACTGTAAATACACAAGGGGTTAATGTAAATACATGTAGACTAGATAGACACTAGAGGGAGCACCAGAGACATGACACACACACATTCAACCAATAGGCCAGTAAATAGGACACGACCAATGGGCATTCAAGATACACACAGAGGTGACACTACCACAGAGGGCACTACACCAACCCATATAAAAGGACACAGCACACATGATCTTCCTCTTTCCAGTGGAGATACTTAGTGAGTACACAGGGTTGATTGAAATACATCACACCCACCACCTGGATTGTAGCAGACCGGTTTGTCAGTCTGAGTAGCTATAGCAGGATTAACAGGAGAGTCGAGTCCAAGTAGGAGAATCGTTAGCAGTTCAATAAATGTGTTAAACGTATCTCCAAGTCTGAACCTTCCTTTGTCAGAGTGCACATCAAGGAAGTAGCTTATGCTACGTCAAGAGCGTAACAAAACAGTCAGTACCTGTGACATCCTGCTTTCAGCGGTCAGAGGTGGGAAACATCAGACAACCGACATGATCCTCAACTTACATATCTTTCCTGTGCCCCTACACTCCTGATTCCTACTAACTCCGTGGCCAGGTAAGAGTCCACGGTGTTCAAGCTCCAGGATAGCAGGTGCAGAATAGATGGCAGCAAGAGTCTGTTTGCCTGGTAGGAACCACATGAAAAGATTAGATTTGAGAACTGTACCCACACAGGGCTCTGATTGGCAGTGTGGGAAATAACGCAGGCCCTAGTGTGGGCCTTGACTTCTACGCCAATGGGGGAAGATCCACTGCGTTGGGACAGCACAACCTGCATGGTAACTTTCTTTTAAAATATAAACACCAATAGTGGGACCACTGCCATTAAGTGCATAATAATTTTGGATGAAAATTATTAACATGCCATAATTCATTTGTTGCTTCTATAATGTGGCTGTTAATGGGTGATGGAGCCATTCACTTCAGATATAAATAACTTGCTGGGGTGGGATGATAAACTCAAACGTAGCTCACTCTGATTTTCACTTGTTGACTGCTATTTGTGTCATCTTTTGGCTTGACAGAGAAAACAAAAGCCCGACTCGACATGAACAACCTCAGCACCAAGCTGAGCATGACTGACTCCAACCTTGCATCCTCCACCGCATCCAGTGGAAGCAGCAAGAGGGTACGTTACATGCGAGAAGGAGAAATGTTTGGCTATTAAGTTTGGCTTCTTCAGCACCATGTCCTGATCAAATTTTTTGTTTACCTGAATGGAGCCAGGTTCTGGTGGGATTGAAACTACCGTGACTGTTCCTTGCGTAACATTTGACATTTTCTCCTTTTTTTCCAATTAAAGATCAAACAGAAATTGTAGAATTCCTACGTTTTCCTCTGAGGACTGTTGCCTGCTTGCTTTGGAAATAATGCGCTGAGGATTTTGCTGCAATGGATACTGCACTGTTTCTGGTTAAGGGAAGCTGCACTGTTACCTGTTTGGTTGGATCATGTAATGTTCCTCCTGTGAGAGATGCTGCATTTCATTGCAGGAAATGCATTGCTTGCTGTGGCACTGCAGTTTCCTTTGAGGTGCATCCCATTGCTTCCTAATGCAAGGGGTGTGTTTTACTTCTTATTATGTGGACTGCTACAAATTGCACGAAAGACTGTATTCTTTCATGTAAGTTATGCCGCATTGTTTCATGTGAGCTTGCTACATTGTTTCATGTGAGCTTGCCACATTGTTTCATGTGATCTTGCCACATTGTTTCATGGGAGCTGTGCCGCATTGTTTCATGTGAGCTGTGCCGCATTGTTTCATGTGAGCTGTGCCGCATTGTTTCATGTGAGCTGTGCTGCATTGTTTCATGTGAGCTGTGCCGCATTGTTTCATGCGAGCTGTGCCGCATTGTTTCATGCGAGCTGTGCCGCATTGTTTCATGCGAGCTGTGCCGCATTGTTTCATGTGAGCTGTGCCACATTGTTTCATGCGAGCTGTGCCGCATTGTTTCATGCGAGCTGTGCCACATTGTTTCATGCGAGCTGTGCCGCATTGTTTCATGTGAGCTGTGCTGCATTGTTTCATGTGAGCTGTGCTGAGTTGTGTTGCATTGATCCCATTTCAAAGGATGTAACACGGTTTCATGTTCTGTGAATGTCTGTCTAATTTGTAATGGATGCTGCATTGCCCGCCTTTCCAAGGAATATGAATATTGCTGAAAAGAGAGACATATTGCCAAAATATTTTATCTTGCACTCATCAGGACAAATGTAAGAATGCCAGATTTCAAATACCACAGGAGAAAAGGGGTGCTGACTGGTTGGCAAGTCGACTTGATTGGCCAAGATTTTGCCATCAAGCATGCAATGGGGCACTATGTTTCCGAGCAATTCAAAAACATGTCAAACTTAAACATATTCCCTTTGCTTGCAGGGGGCAAGCATATGTCACTTCAAACAAACATAACTGAGCTGGGCTTGTATCTTAATTGGTTGTTAGTGTAGCTATTAGCACACTCCGGATTGTTCAGCAAGTGTTGCCTAATTGTGGAATCACATCTAACAGTAGATGTTTTTTGGAGGGTTTTGCACGTGCGGATGGTTGAGTACAGTGTTCACTCTGCCCATCTCTCTTTCAGCCAGAGGAATGTTGTTTGCTTCAATGAGCCAATCCTTAGGATCTATGTACCTGCCATCACACCAGCACTAAAATTTAAACATGATGCAATTGTACGGTGGGCGGGCTATCTTTTTGTTGTCTTGCCAACTAGCCAAAACCATTTTTCTCCTGTGGCATAAATTTGTTTGAAATTTGCCATTCTTTTGTTTGTCCTGAGGAGTGCAAGACAAAAAGCTTCAACAACAAGTCTCTTTTCAGCAATCTTCAAGTTTTGTACTACTAAGTAAATGTTTCTGAGGAATAGTTCCTTTTGCAAGAGTTGTTGAATTACTTCCTGATACATCGATGTTGCAGTGATCCTTGTCATGAGGGATGCGAACCAGTGTGAGGGATGCTGCAAATTGGCTGTGGCAAAGAATGTTGCAATCAATGCTGTATTGCTTCATCGTGTAGGGTACGTTGCCTCTTCCCATGAGGTGCGCTGTACTGTTTCATTTTGGAGACTGGCTCAGTCTTGTTGTGCTAAAGGGATAGTGCCCTCTAACGTTTTATGAGAGGTGACTCAGAGCTGCTTTTACCCTGTCCTCATAACTTGGCTGAAGAAGTTCCTGGCCGCTGTTTTCCTGTGCTGCGCTATTTCCTCTTGTCATCTGGTGTTATTCTTGTTGTAATGAACATTGCCCTCTCTCTATGTTGTCTAGTTGTGAAAAAGGACTTAATTGCTTCCTTATGTCATGGCGTTTCATTGTTTCATGTTGAATATCATGCCGTGACGTGTGTAAATTCTTGTGATGAGAATGGGGCATTGTTTTCTCCTACAAGGCATTGTTTCTTGCTGTGATGGACCTCCCATTGTTAATGACTGTGGGATGCATTGTTCCATTGTGACGTACCGCATGGTTTTAATTCAATAATAATCTTTATTGACACAAACAGGCTTACATTAACGCTGCAATGAAGTTACTGTGAAAATCCCTTAGTCGCCACATTCCGGCGCTTGTTTGGGTACACTGAGGGAGAATCCAGAATGTCCAAATCACCTTGTGGGAGGAAACCGGAGCACCCGGAGGAAACCCACGCAGACACGGGGAGAATGTGCAGACTCCACACAGACAGTGATGCTGTGAAGCAGCAGTGCTAACCACTGTGCCACCGTCTTTAATTATGGGGGAATGGTGCAGTGTTTCCATTTCGGATTGTTCGTTTTGTGCTTTTTTTAACTCCTGAGAGATGCAGCATGCAAATATTGCATTGATTCCCAATACAGCCAATCCTGCATTATTTAGGATTTCAGGTGATTCCTTTTTCCCGTTGAGAAGTTACCTTGTTTCTGGTCTGGTATGTGATGCTGGTTAAATTCCTGTTTGGGTTGCTGCATTAGTTCTTGCATGTGAAACTGCATTAGTGTTTAGAACTGATGCATTGTTTCCTCTAGCAACTGGTGTGACAAATGTATGTGTCTGCCTTGTACAGGTCAGTCCCTTGTCATTGTTGCAAGCCACATGTCTGTGGTAGTCAGTTTGCCCAATCTTCAATTTAGACAATGTCATAACTAAAGGGTGTTAAAAATACAATCCCTTTGTGACCTTAACTGGATATTGCATTCCTCGTAAGTACCCTTCTATATGGTTCTCCAGCTTCTGATAGCTGGAACTGACTAACACTGAGAGACTGTGGAATCAAAAAGCTGCTCAATCTCGCCTAATACACGGGATTCGGCAGAATGGCATTTTTAAACTTTGTTAACTGCTACTCTGCTTCCTTTGAAT